>NC_065919.1:77587957-77643688 GCF_024586455.1 Bactrocera neohumeralis | reverse complement strand
GATCAATAGGTTTGGTTTGACTGTTTGTTACTTGTGTGCTTTCTGATTTGTTGTTGTTATTTAGCATTTTATAATCTGCGCATTTCTTACTTTGGTTACCACCTTCAACAGGTTTGCGATTGCAATTCGAAAAGTTTTGCTACTTTACATTGTTGTTGTGTTTGAGTCAAATTGACATATTCATTAATATAATTTTGTGAGCCAGTATTTATGTTTTATTGGTAGGGCTGGGGTGGCCCTTAAAACTAGGAGAAATAATTTTTCTTTTCTGCTATAATGCAAAATATTCCACAGAATTATATGTTCTAATTAATAGCAATATCGGTTTCCTTTTGGTGGTAAACTTTACAAAATCGGCTACTACTATATAGTGAACTTTGGGAATTTCAAGAGAAAAAAACTAAGAAGAAAATTTTAGACTTAATTTTTATTTGAATTTTGATTCTCGACTCGACACCCCTTTAATTCTTTCTTAAGCAGTAAAATACTTTATTTTCGAAATCATTGAAGGCACACATTTCAGATTTCATTTTATTTTATTATTGATTTCTATCTTTCATTTTATAAGGACCACCCTGACATGCATAATCTTATATGAATCACACTTGTGCAAATGCGCGTAGCTTTGAGCGCTTGCATCTGTCCTCCTGCCACTGGTATCGCTACCTGCTTCAGGCTGCGTACCCAAGGCGCCCGACTGTTTAATTATTTTCGCAAATGACGCATGTTCGCTGTCCACAGTTAAAGATAAATCGTTGCACCATTTGCACTTTCGATCTTTTTACAAGTTTTATTTATTTCACTGCTCACTCAGGTTTCTAGCAGTTATGGCAATTGCTTGGCGGTATGATTAATTTGTTACTTGACTGCATGGTGTTAAAATTTGTTTTCAAATGATTTTTTATTAGTAAATTTACCTGCAAATTGTACAGTAAAATATGCAGTGTAAATCATTAGTACATATGCAAATAAATTTGGAATATTTATAAAATTTATTTGTTCATGTGGTTCGTTTTTGAAATAGAAAATGTGTGTTCAAGAGCTTACAAAGAGGTCTGTAAATAATAAGAGCTTAGTCTAAAATATATTTGGAATATTAATTTGAGTCTTGATTTGACTCTGGAATAGAATAAAAGACATTAATTTTGTTTCTTGTCTTTATGTTTTATTTTATTTCAACACAGTACACACAACAAAGTTAGAAAACCTTGCAAACATTAAATTTGAATACATAAGATTTATTTAGAAACATAAAGCCTCATACTCGACTTTTTAAAAAAATTTTCTGTAAAACATAAATTTCTCTTCAGTTAGAAAATTAATAAGTAGAGAATGTTAAACTCGAGCTTATGGTGTGAATTTAATCGAAAACTGTCTCCTTCAGCGTTGATAACTTTGCCGTGGCGAAGGGCTTAAGTGATAGAAATGGGTGAAACCCAAACGAACTAAAAGGTTACCCCATAACTGTCCAATGGGAGTATGGATGAATAAACCTTCGGTTTTACGCCCATCAGCTATTGTGGAAGTGTGAGGACACCAACACTATCACCACTCTACGCCTGTGCTGATAACTTAGTGGTCAGCATACTTACATAAAAATTAACTGTCACTAACCATCACTCATTCCTCCTAAGATGCCGCCAATGCTTTCTGAATAATTCAACTGCGCTGCAACAACACATAAACCGACAAAAAATATATTTACTTTCACCCATTATGAACATCTTCTTCGTGATACTAAAGACCGTAAATGAGGAGAATATTTTGCATGTCTTTCCGCTATTAAGGCCTTCGTTACAGCTTCTATCCATAGGGCTTTTTATTACATCTCAACTTTAGTGTGGGGTATTTTTTCAGCTATGCTGGCGTAGACGAACCATTAGTGGAAACGAAGGAGTGAACAAAAAATAATACAGGATTGGTGATTAGTAGTAAGGTCACACGTAATGTGAGAGGTTTTGGTATATATATTACACAATTTACATATGCGGAAACATATATAATATATGCAATATGAATATATGTATATACATATGTTGTATATACCAAAAGTAGAGGGAAATCAGCATATTGGCGTCGCTACTGATGAACATCAAAATAGATGCTTCTCACTTGTGGCCTTTGAAAATCTCTAGTTCTGATTTCTATACCATTTTCCTTTCTTCTCGGATGTATTTACCTTAAAAGAGTAAAATATAAAAAAAATGCTAATTACTTTCTCAGAAAACCTTTAACAACGTTGATTATACGAAGTCGCTGTTCGTTAGACACCTTAAGAAAATTGATGGTTGTACTGACACAAAGTAAAATTCCCATATATTGCAATACATGTACAATGTATATATATTCATGATTTTCCTGGGCAGTGACCTCAACTTGGTTATCATCTTACTGATAATTAAAATTTTACTTGTTTTTAATGTCGTTCAAAACATGTTTTTAGGTTTGTAATTCAATAAAAATAATACTGTTTTTATGTGTTTTAAATGTTGTTGATTTCAAAAATAATGTGTTTCAGGTTAGTATTCGGATTAATTTATTGTACCCTGAACAGCACGTGACACCCAGAAAGAAATGTCGGAGATCCTACAAAGGTTAGGTTAGGTTAATCGGGTAGGCCAATAAGCATGGACCTGTAAAAAGTGTAAATAAATGATCACTTTGGCGAATTGAGTCGATTTGGCTAAGTTTGTCAGTCCGTTTGTATAAATGCGAATTCGTTCCTCAGCTTTTAGGGTATCAATCTCTAATTTATTCATGTTTTCTTCTGTTTTCATTGTCGGAACTGTGGAGATCAGACCACTATAGGATATACTCAAACTGAACGATCAGATTCAAGTTCACCGCCATCTAATGGGTTTAAACTAAAGACGGAGTGGTTTCCGGTGTTCAGATTTGAAAACATGTGAATCAATAATTTCGAAGACTATAATCAATCTTCAGAGAAAATGATTGGGTAAGCAAAATTCTCAATTTTAAAATTTACATTTTATCATTTTACCACTATAACGTGTTTGACTAACTCAATTTCTTGAATGCCACTTAAACAATCTGTTCTATTTTATATAAATAATATATTTTTGAACAGATCAAATCTCTTTTATCTCTGAAAAAATAAAAAAAAACCTGCCCCTTAATTTAATATCCTCAATAGCTTATTGAGGATTAAATCCTGTCAGCTGTTTCCAAGAAATTCGTGTTTATTGATAAAAAGATCTGCAACCCAAATATCCACTGATTTTTGGTTTATCGCTAAAACAAATGTAGAAGTATCTCACATAACTTAAATCAACCCTATCTAGAACTAAAAGGCACTGTTTTAATTTTTCCTGCAACACAAAACGTTTTATTGTTGTTGTTGGCTCGACTGTCTGTTTTCGACCCCATTCGGTAAAATGGATTTACTTTTGCCGCTGAAAGGCATAAATCTTTCACACTATTTTAATCAATACTAATTGAGTCATCGAATGCGGTAGCTTCCTGGAAACTCAGCGGCACTAAACCCTACTCAAATATATCAAAACGAAAACCAAACAAATTCCAAGAATAAAACACACAGCACCGCTATTTAACGTATTTAACTAGAACATAAGCGAAGGATGTGGCATAAGTTTGACAACATTAACATTTGTTTTCGTGAAAGGAAAAGCTTAAAAAACTGATATAAATGAATTGAAAATAGTCAAAAAAAATTATAAAGGAAGTAATGAGCGGCTTGATTTGGTTGCAAATCAAAAAGACTTAAGAAACGACTACGAGTTATGGTACATATGACATACCATGACAAATTACATTTAAATATACATTTGATTCTAATAAATCTTTCCTTTTGTCTAACTTTTCGTTATTCTCATTCATTAAAAACAAAATTTCTATTTTCCTTTTCATCTAATTCACGTGTCGCTCAAACTAACCGAAAGGAAAAGTCTCAAATTACAAAATGTTCAACTAAAATTGACTCCTTCTTTTCCAATATCTACACCCGACTAGGAACTTGATTGGGCTGTTAACTTTGATAAAAACTGTCTACTAGAATGTACTTGACAACACTGAATTTGTCTTGTGTTACTGCGGTCTCGGTAAATCTGTTAATCGAAGAATTTGTCTAATATTTCTATCAAATTTGTACATAACATTAGCTATTGGGCAAGAATAAATTCAAATTTAATTACCTTTTTAACAATAATAGTAATTTGATTGCATTTCAATCATCCAAATTTATCCATTTGTTTACAATAGAAGCACTTCCAAAACTGCTCTAGAGTACCAGTTATTCGAGTCCTACCGAGAATATTATACAAAAACCAAATACATCTGTAACAACGTTAAATAATACCAAAAGTTCAACCGTAAAAGAATGTATAACATAAACACGAAAAATCTTCAACCCATTTACTAACACAATATACAAAGAACTTTCTTTCCAAGCATTCTCTTCTCTTGAATCTCGAAACCACTTCCGACAACAGAAACCACATACGCGTCAAAGTAAAGCTCAGCTGCGGTGACTGCATGAAATTCCTGAAACTATAGTGCCCGTGCAAATAGGTGGTAGGAAGAAAGTAGCAACAACAGCAATAACAAATAGTTACCTTGTAAACCATTAACGCTGTTCCTTAGCTAACGCCAATGCACTTAAACGATAATTAATTAGAGAAATTGGGCACAACGCAAGCAAACTAACAAGTTTAAAGTTGACAGCGATACGTATATTGCAATGAATACAAGCGAACGGCAACATACTAAAGCTGAAAGTGACTTGTGCTACATTGCTATTAGAACTTAGTTGAGCGTAAGAAATTTACTATTCCTTTTACCAAATTGGCAACCTAAATGGCCACCTTCTATCTTTAATTGAATGTCGTAAAGTAAATACCTTCCACCTTTCTCTAAAGAGTTGTGGATAGGAAACTCGCTAAGCTTGGAAAAACCTTCTAACTCAGAATAGTTTTTTTTTTGCTTTTATTTTCAGCCAAAAGGGGACTTAGAATTTAGTTATGTTTATTACATTAGCGTTTGGCACACTTTCCGATTGATGTAGTATTTTTTAATTTGAAGTAATGAGGCAACCACCATAAAACTATGGTTTTCATTTGCCGCTTACTACTAGACTGACGGCACAAAAATTGCTACTAAACTCAATACGGAGTGCAAATAGTCCCGCTTATAGGCTTCTAAGTAAACACTGTTATATAGAGTTATTATCTGGCCTTGGTGGTTTGGAATTACATCGACGTTTTTGATTAAAAACCAAAAACCTTTTCAATCAAATTCAATGCATTTTAAGTCAATAGTGTGATCAATTTACAAATAGAACTTTAGAGGTTACACCTAAGCATTATCTAAATAAATTTCATTAGGGAATGAAAAATTAAGCCTGCTGTTAAACAGATCTAGAAAAGTTCTGTTCAGGCTACTACGCACTTATATAAGAACCATTCTTAGGCTATCACACGGTCGTTGAAACAAATGAAAAGTAAATTATGAGATTTGGCCAATAGTGGATAAAAATACCTTTGTTGATCGATCTTCCTCTATCAGATAATGTAATATTTCAGTTAATTCTGTCTTCAGTATTAAATTGAGTATATTATATATCATTTAAAGCCTAGATTTTTGAAGGATGTTATGTACTCTATAAATGATGAAAGCAACGAGCTCAGTTGATTTCGTCATTTCTATCTTTCTGCCTGTATATATGTACATGAACTACTTCCTCTTTTTTTAAAAGTCGTTAGTTTTAAACGCGTCCTTTAGTCGGATCTGCCGATAACGGACCATTGCAGCATACAGCTAAATGCCAACTGATCGATTAAAATTTAATTATTGTATGAACACTTTATCCATTGATTATGGTTCAAAGAAAAAATTATTCTGAACGGATCATTACTAAATAATGCTAGCATTGAAACTCTGATTTGATAAAATATTTTTGTTCCTTATTAAGGATTTCGACTTGAATATTGTTTAACCCTTGTTGCTAGAAAGAACTATCGTCAATAAACAACATTTTTTTTTCTTCCCTAAACCTTTAGAATTCATTCGTAAAAAAATCCACCTAGAATTATTTAAAAGGTGCATTCCAAAGTAAACAGGACTTTTTGAATCTAGTGCCCCTGGTGACGCCATCTATATGACGGCTGGTGCGTTAGAATCTGCTATCTTTAACAACTGTCCAGTGAAAATTTCATTGATTGGAAGTGAAGTTATTGCGTTTTAAGTGTCAGTATGTTTGTGTTATCGGTGAGGAAATGAGCTTCGAACAAAGAGTCAACATTAATTTTGTTTTAGAATTAGTAAAACTTTTACCGAAACGTTTCAATTGATGTAACAAGTTTATGGCGATGATTGCCTATCCCGTAGCAGAGCGCACGAGTGGTTTCAACGTTTTCAGAGTGGTCGTGAGGACATAAATGACGATCAACATGTGGGCCAATCAAAATCCGTGATCACCGTAAATTCCATCGAAACTGTGCGTGAATTCATCAAAAATCAGCCGAAATCATCATTTAATTTCACATAAAAGTGAAGAATATTTTTAATTTAGCAGGCGGTATAACAGATATCCTCCTAGGAAATTCCAAATCGCTCTTTTATGAATAGCTTAAAGTAAAACGAACGCCTTGTATAAAATAGCTCAGGGCAGTAGCTGACAAAATAATACATATTTTCCTAAGAGGATATTGTTAGATTTTATGTTACTGTTATCAAGGATAAAGTATAGACTGATTGCAGGCTATTCAAATCGTAATGACTAAGCGTCTTAATGCCTATGTTTCAAAATCAAACTTTTCAAATGCTTACTGTAGTAGATTTAACACCATAGTACATCATTCTTACTCTACTTTAACAATACTACCATGCATTTACTTATTCATTATGAAATTTGCAATCGCTTACTATAAGATTTCGATTTGAGTCTCAATTTGAGTTGATTAACGGCATTCATTATAGTTTTGAAAACGAAACATTTAACCTGCATTTAAGTAGTTAAATATGTATGAGCTTGAAAATCACATTAATTCTTGGAACGCAGCCAACGCAACTGCGCTAGCCGAAGTATGCATGTGTATTAATGTGTGTGTGTGTTTAGCTCTAACGCCCATAACATGCAACATGCAATGCAGCACCCAGCCGATTGCGTAGGTTGTGTTTGCTGGCTTTTCTGTAGCAAAATGAAATTCTCATGTTGAGCACCGACATAAAAAAGTTCTTGCGATAGATATACTACCAGCGTCTTGAGAAAGGGGGGAGCGGATTAAATTGCAGCCATCGCTTTGCAGTTTGCAAAGATATGGGCTTGAAAGTAGCAGAAACCAGTTGGTCCATTGTTTTGTCGGTGGAGCTGCCACTGGTGCTGGTGGGAGTGGTAGTTACTGCTGTATAATACCTGGTATCACGTTGTGTGTTTTTGCTGATAGACACGCAGTTACTTTTGCTAAACTTTAAAAGTACAAACAAAGCACTCACATGAAAGCAAGAATGACTATACCCTTGGACCACATGCTCGCAAGGTCTATGTATTCATATACTCGCATGTATATGTATGTGTGGCCATTTTGTTGAAGACTGCCCGGATATATTGAATTTTGTGTGTATGCTTCCATATGAGATACAAGTCTTTCACACTCTTTACTATAAGGCGTTAGGCATGCTTAGGTATTTACTATCCTAATTAACTATGGTAACGAATTCAAATAGTTAATATTATTTAAGATTGAAAATTTTGCTATTCATTTCTCATTGATTCACGCTATAATAAAATAAAAATAAAATTTTTTTATTATTATAACAAATTTGTAACATCACTTCAAACCAAATTGTTTTGACATTGTAATCTTTAATAGCTAAGGGTAGATACCAAATTTTAAATCCATTCGAGAGTCATTACTGAGTTATCGTAGACCGATATCGGATGCATTAATTGAAGTTTTGTGAGTTTAGTTCATCTCTATTTGCTATTAACATTTGTTGCAGCGGAGGATTACAGCTGTAATTTCCTGGCAAACATTAGTTTTGGTTTCAAGACAGACAAAGTTGTCTGCAGCTTCGAGCTTAAGGTTTTTAACGAGGAATATACCCTATTCTGCCGAAAATCGAAATAAATAAAGCTAACAGCCCATTTCCCGAAATTGTTGGTGGTCTTGCGCCGCTATAACATACCTTTCCCCAATTTCTCTATCTTCATTAGAGTAACAGACTTTGATAGTGCTCTTAAACCATTTCCTTAATTTGTTGTTTAAGATTTATGACAAGGTCAAGATTGTGTTGGAACAACCATTGTGGATCTGCAGTAGAAAAAAGTCAAAACATTAGAAGAGCTGAGGAATATATTTTTGAGAACATTTTCTTATATTGAAAATGACTCTAGAACAACCAGGTTAATCAGACTAAACGAAATTATATCCCATAAGACGTTAAAAGCCGGTTTCTATAAAAAAAACATTTATTTTACTTAAAGCCTTTGTTTAGTGTCCAGTGTCTTTAAAAGTTTAATTATACAGCTCGATTCTTCGAATTCCGTATAAGTTTCTCCTTAATAAATATTTAAGAAGAAGTAAACATTTTAAACAGTGCTGTTAAGCAACATTTTACTTTTTTTGCTGAATTCACGGTTGTGTGCTTTGTTGTTGTTGTTGTTTTCTGCTTTGTGTAGCTTGACACTTTCAACAGAAACGCAGAAGCAAATACACAAATCAAAGGAGCTGCAACATGCACTCGCGATATGTGGCACGAATAACTTAAGAACTACAAAAATGTAAACTTATATGAAATTTTGATTACTTGATTGATGATTGCCGTAAAATGAGGTTGCATGAAACGCAAGCAAACTGTCGAGCCGCTGTGCCATACTATATGTGTGAATGAGCTGCATACTACACGCTGTGGCTCGAGTATTTCAAACAGTTAGAGCTAACAGAAAACCCAATAATTTGCAATCACCCATCAACGTCAATGGCGGCTGCTACTACTTCTCTACAGCTGCTGTAGCAGTATCATTTACCGCTGCACCGGTGACGCGCGTCAGAGGCGTTTCGCAAATCACATTGTGAATTATTTTTGTAATTTTATTTGTTTTTTTCTACAAAGCTGGTCCTAAAACTAAGTACTATATGAGGGAAAATTTAATTATTTTAATTATTTTGCAATTGTCTTCTCTACAACTTATATTTATTGCAGAGGATCATAGAAGAATGGGGCAAATGTTGATTGACATTTTTTTTAAAGTGATAAGGTTGATAAGGTTTAAAAAAAAAAATTCAAAACTGCTTCAGACTTCTCACATACCATTATAGTTTGGTTGTGGAACATAATTATTTATCAGATCCATTCATCTAAAGAGGCCTTAATTTTGATATTGACAAATCTGCCTCCTAATAAAATCCTATAGTTATCGCTCATTAAAATCATTATTTTTCAGTCCATCCAAATATATTGAAATTCTGTATGATAGTTTTTGTGTATTTTTTGTGTTAGTTAGAGGGTTCTTGCTCTCACGCACGTTCGCTGCCCTGGGTTGCATTGAAAATGATCAATTTGAACGCCTTTGAATCACATAACAAAACACAAAATTAAGGTGAAGAAATTAGAAATGAAAGCGGAGGTAAAACTATGTCATTGTGTTTCGTGATTAGTAGAATCGAAGCTTCGAATTGGTATACGCCAGTTATAAAAAATGAAGATTATGACCCGACTTTTGGTTCTTCCGCCTACTATAAAAAAAAAAACAAAAAAACTTGTAGGACATAGGTTACTTTTTTCTCTCTGATGGAAACCTTATAATCTCTTTATCCACAATATACGAAAAATAGTAGCAGAAGCTCTGGTATGTGCTGAATAATATCAGCTTGAATTAGTAAATTACTGAGTTTTTTTATGAACAAAATTTTAACATTATCTAGACCATTACACATTAATATCCAGTTATACCAACACTAAAGTACTAAATGCATTATTTTTATAATCTATAACAGCAAGTAGGTGATCTCAATTAAATCTTACCATAATTGATTTTAAATAAATTAAATCAAAGTCTGCATTTATGCAAAAAATTGAATTGTTTGCTGCGGGAAAAAAGCTCTTTTCACATTCCATGTCGAAGGAAATTTGTTTATTGTTTTTCTCTTTTGACTCTGATACACTGTCTGCCTTCCCAACAATTTTCTATTCAGCCTTATTGCACAAGCGAAGGATGCCACAGCCACCGCATGGTTAATAATCGTGTCCATGACATTCAACGTAGAAGGATGATACTTGCTAACATCGACCGAGTTTTTCCAATTAATTTTCAATTAGCCTTAACTGATCGATGACCAGCGAAGATGCGCTTGCGCCGCAGCGGTGGCTTGCTATAATATTAAACGAAAATATAATTGTAGATATCAATTATATGTAGAGATGTAATAGTTAGAGGGACTGTCCTACACTTATGCATATATATATCACGTGAGCATAATTTATTAAAAAATATGTATTTATAGAGAAATGAGATAGAGTTATAAGATTACTCTAATCCTGTGTTCGGCATAACTTTAAAGGAATTTTAAAAATTTTATTTTTCAAGGCAATAACTATATTGACTTAAGCTGAAACCTATGAGTATCAAGAATTGCTTACAATAATCAAATGTTCGAAATGAATAAACATACCAAACATTAGTACTGGATGGCACTACTTGACCTATCTATTATGCCTTTAATACAACTTTTTTGTGTATTTAGTCTATCCAATAGGTCAAACTATTGAAATATTCATTATAAAATATGTTACGAACCAAGGACAAGATGAACTCTTTGGAAATAAATTAAACATATTTTAGGAACTTTTTTACTTTGAAGTTTCATCTTGAACTAGAAAATCGTCTCAATTTGGTAAAATAAAAATTTAATTTCGCGCCATCTAGCGAGTGTTTTAACACCTATAAAATAAGTTAAAAATAGAAATAATTCTGGAAAATTCGGCAACAACTATTAAGCATTTTAGTAGGTAAGTCCGACCAACGAAAATAACTGTAGTATGTTTAATCCCTTAGCTGATACTAACGACAATAACAAGCAAACATTCAGCAAGTTCGCTTCTTAAGTCTTTAGTTTGCAGTTACAAACGGAAATTGTGGTTGCAACACGAGGACCAAGCCTACTAAAAGTCATATAACTCCATTGCACGTAATTCAATCCACGCCCATCAATATGTAGTTGCACTACTGTCAATTTGCAAAACAATAATACATGTACCTCAAATCGCAACGTTAAATTGGCAGATTTGTAATATGAAATTGTACAGTGACGACCATCAATAGCCGCTTAATAGCTTCTCTTTGCTGTCCATTCAGCGATACTGCCGCTGATAAGATAAACTTTCTCAACACTCACATAACCACCTATTTAAGCTCTCATATCTACAAATAAGTACATACATGTGAGTATGTATACAACATACGGGTATGTATGTGTGTAAAAATTTATCTGTGTATAAACCTGTGTACTCCGATTGTACCAATGTGTATAGGTTTGTGTAATGGCGGCAATTTATTGCAAGGGACTTGATTTAATTTTTCCGCTTCAATCGTTTCTGTAACAATCGATGCAATTTGTGGCTCATGTGCCGCGGCAGGTGACCAAAAGCAAAACGAATTTCATCATTCTTCTGCGCCGCGAGTCGCTTGTTGCAGCGTTATCTAATTAATACACAACGGGGCGCCTGTGTTACGACGGCAGCGCCACTTCTGCTTCGCTAACTTAGCAAGTTTTTGCCGCTATTTACGAGCCTATTTTCGTACTTATTCAGCGATTTGTTGCACCAATTGCCGGCTCTTATACATGCAAATACATACATAAGGGTAGATGTAAGTACCCCGTTTCGGTTTTGCTTTTGTGGCTTGCAGAATAGGTTCTTCTCACTTGTGAAGTGTCTTTTGGGGATTTTGTTGTTTTACCTGCATTCACTTTGTACACTGTTGGCTAAGCTCAATTTCTTTGGTTCTTTTCTTCTGCTTTTATAATGCCGCCGCCTAGCGACATTTGCCTGCCAATGTACTTTTTAATGGCTTACAGTGAGCGGCTTGTTGCGGTTGTGGTGCACTGCCCTTTTTCCGGCTTCTTGGCGTTCTAAATGGTGTAGTTTTATTTTAAGTGTTGGTTTTTTGGTACTCCATGATTTTTCTAACGGTAATGATAATTGTTAATGTGGTTATTATCGCTTGAAAATCGTTGGAAGTTTAAAACTGGAATTGATATAATGTGTTTTAAGTAATTGTGTAAGCAAGCAGTGCACCGTGCAAGGGTTTTGCAAGAGCAAGAGAATACCCCTAATGTTTTTTGAAAGCGTTTTTTCTGTCTCATCACCAAAGTGTTTGACTAATGAAGTGTAATTCTGGAATCTTTCAGGCTCTATATCAGTATATAGACCCATTAATATACTATTTTTTCTTGAAACTCCAAGATGTTTAAGAAGATATATCTAATATTTAAAGCAGAAGAATCAACTATACTGCACATAGCAGTTTTCTTGGACAATGTTGCAAAGCTATGGAAAAAAAGGGTCGATTCGGTTTACCATCAAGTTTTTCCTTTTCGATCATTTATCCATCGTAATTCGAAGATTGTTAGTTTTAGCTCCAAGTATTCTCTTCTGCTTCAAACAAATCCACCATATGATAGAAAAAGAGCTCTCCTTTCATTTTAAGAAATCGTTTAAGCTTTTGTATTCAAAATACCTGTGCATAAGCTCTCAAACTGGTGTTTGTAATAGTAAGGTAGCGAAAATTCAAACTAGAAAAATATAATTTCGTTTTCCTTTTCAGTAGAAAAATCGCAATACTGTAAGAAATTTTGGTCTGATTGTTGCTTTAGCAAGGTGCCAATCATCGAGGTAAATATATTCTAGTAGTGAATTCGTTCGCAGGCAATTTACCATGTTCGTAACAAAATTTAAGGATATGAAGATTATATGAGTAAAACTTAATCCATAATTTTTGTTTTTAATTGCATGTTCTTTGCCATAAATTATAATGATTTGATTAAGGTCAAATGCGAATATTTAACTATGTACTTCTTTATTTCTAACAGTGCTCCGTAACTGCTTGCGCACAGACAGGAACAAGCAGAAGAACATCCCTATCAAGCTCCCGGAGCTTCTAGCTAGCCACATGTGATTAAACACAATTCCTCCCCTATTGGCGAATGCTGACTATTTATGGGCGATTGCTGAAAAATTTTTGCTGGGAGCAGCTCATAGTAGAGGATTCCCTTTTAATACCAGCATCATTTGCCTTAAATGACTAAAAATTATGAATTCGAGTATGGCGTAACGTGTTTCAAACTTAGCGCAATCATTCTTATTTACTTAGTTTAGAGATGTGCTTATGGCTCTTATATGTGTATGTGTCAAAAAATTTACATGATATTATATGTTAATGATAATTGAGAGATTTTGACTTAAATATTTTATTATTTATTTGACCATACTCTGAGTCTAATAATGGCTTAAAAGAAACCATTTGTGAACCGGCGCTCTTGCGATTAACTTACGTTTCTGATGAACTGAAGTAAAAATAAATAAGCCCAAATATTATTAATTCTTGGTCCTTGCAATAGCAAATTCTATTTACAGTGACTAATGAATATTATTATAAATATAAATTAATGCAGCAATTTATTCGCAGCTCAACACCTTTGTACCAAGTCTGCAGCCAAAAGAAATTTGTTTACCAAAAATCGACTAAATACAAAATAACTACCCACTGAGCTGTCATCTGACTATATTCAACCAACATTTACATATAACACACATATAAGTACTTTGCGCTTAGTGCCACACTATTCTGTTAGGTGGCAACTTTAATTAAATTTCCTTTACCAAAGCAAGGCATTTGCACGCCCTGCTCCTCAAAGTCTCAGCAAATAGATTGTATACACACATCTATATACAAGACATTGCATAAAAGAGGCTGCATATGAATATGAAGAGACTTTCCGAACGCTTCTTGGCCCGGCTGTCATCCGCCACTTGGCAAGCGGCGCGTTACAAATGCCACGCTAATGACGTTAATAATATTTCTATGTAAATGTGAGCGTTGACTGCACTGTAGCGGAAGAACGTCGGTTGTCTGTCGACGATATGTGGCAATATTCAGTCAAGTCGACGCAAATATGGCATGTAGCAGTTCAGGTGGCACATGTGGCATGTGCGACTTAGCATGCGCAACTTGTATGTATATGTTGCTCTAAGTGATTGTGGCACATTAGAGTTCTGATCTTCAATTTGCATTTTAAATAACAATAAATGCTGTGCGGCAAGTATGCTGACAATGCCGCTGCTAACTGAGAAAGGTGGCAAGAAAACAATCTCCGGCAGTAGTTACCAAGCGCATACCGGCAGGCAAGCAGGAACATTTGATTGCATACATCTCCTGTTCATTTGTGTGAGTGGCCACTGCCAAGCAAGAGGAAGTTGTTAACAAAGCTGATTAAGGAAGCAGCCAGCAGCCGTTAGCCGTTCAATGTTGATGGCTCGAGCAGCGGGCGTCATAAAAACATAAATCAAGTTGCTGAACAGCAGCAGCATAGCTAAATTTTAATACACAAATGCATTCAGCTTACCATGCAGATGGGAAGTCAAAGGGGGCGTTGGAGAACATGCGCAAACGACAATGTTGTTGAGAGTAACACTTTCCAGCTGCAGCGCTGTGTGTTGAAAAGCATGTGCAAACTGTTGCAAGCCAACAATTTTGCTTTGCTTGTTTTTGGCTTAATCTCTTTTCAAGTTTTCTTGCATACTGATTTGTTTGAGAAATTCATCAGGCTTTTTTGTTTACACTGGGCGAAAATTTAGGTCCTAGAGA
This sequence comes from Bactrocera neohumeralis, assembly GCF_024586455.1. Taxonomy (NCBI): domain Eukaryota; kingdom Metazoa; phylum Arthropoda; class Insecta; order Diptera; family Tephritidae; genus Bactrocera; species Bactrocera neohumeralis. The sequence continues at coordinate 77,628,846 of NC_065919.1, read as the reverse complement.
GATTTTTGGCTTTTCCTATTCATTTTTCAACAACAACTGTAGCACATTGACACTTCTATGTGCTTATCTTACCATAGATCCATTAAATTTAACAGATAATTCAAACAAAATTTGTTACAGTTTTTGTTGCCCCTATCCATACACATTCACAAATTTTCAAATTTCTATTCGGCGATTTTTACGATGAGTTTTGTGTGCGGAATCAAATTTCTGCAGCCGAAACGCTCAGAATGTTCGAAAAGGCCTTTGGTGATAATTGTTTGTCGCGAGCAGTTGTTTCCGATTGGTACAAATATTGCCATCCATTTTGAAAGATCATCTTTGCCTAAGAAAAGTTAAAGCACGATTAGTTCTAAATCACTAAATTTTTTCGAAAAACAGCTGTGCGTTAACGTCTGTGAGACAATGCTTTCCCACTACCATGATGTCATGAAACGTATTATTACAACCGATGAGTCCTAGATCTTTGGTTACGACCCGGAAAGAGAGGATCAGTCGGCCGAATATTGCGGCAAAAGTGAGCTGAAGCCGAAAGAAATCACGTCCAAGCTGGTCAAAAATCAAGGTTATGTTGACAGTTTACTTCGAGCCGGTAGAAAGAAGCAGCCGCAGCCGACTGCTACCCACGGCTATTGGTAATTCGATTTCTTGTTGCTGCTTTTGGTGGTAAGTAATAAAAAATCACCTAGTTGCTTAGCTGCAGGCTCGCCAGATGCGACTTGTGACTTATCTAGAAACTCTTATATCAATTTTGAATTATTGTTGTATTATTGGTCTAGATGTTGAATTTCTTACTGATTTTAGCGCGCTTTATAATTATTTTATAATTATAAGTTCGGTAGTTAAGTATACGCTGGTTATGATGATTACTGATTATGACGGGCGACCAGCGTAAACGCAAAACTAAAAATTAATGATTTTTAAAAACCGCATATCAACAATTTTTAAAAAATGTGAAAAAGTAAAATTGATGAATCAAAATACAATTTAGAAACCATAAAAGCGGTCATCTAGCAAAAGTGCATTTTAAAATCACTTACAGTACTTGAACAGCTGAAGTGCCACTCTTCCAAGCGCATCTTTGAATAATGAATGAGTCAATTATTGTGTCCATAAATTACGCAATCCTTCGAATAGCCTTGTAATTAAAAACACATTTGCCAAAACGTTGCTACCGCATAAATACCGTTAATGCCGCATAAATGACATTGGCAGTGAAGGACTCAGACTAGCCTCCATAGCGGTTGCTTCAGTTCCACTGTATTTTACATTGTGTGCAACTTTATTGTGGCATGCCACTTTTATTACAGTATTCACCTATTACTCATGACAAGCAGAAATGCTATCATATTTTTTCTGTAGAATTCCGCAAAACTCTTTCCATGCAATAAAATAATTAAGCTGCCATGAAAAAAGTAGTGCTTAGAACACTTTTTCACTATGGCGCAATTGTTATTGGCTTCCGTCACTTGGTTGCCTATTTTACTATATATGACCATTAGCTACCCAGTAAGAATTACTAAATTAAAACACTTCTCCAGGCTTGTGAATAAAGAAATTTAATGTTTATAAAATGGTCATCTCATCCTAGAGAATGATCATTAGTTAGAAGGATGGCGATTAGTTAGATATTCTTAGTAGTAATTTTATTCAACTTTTAATTTTTACTCTTAACTTCATAATATGTACTTCATCCCAAATGTATGCTGTGATTTAAATATGATTTTCAAAAGATCTACAGTCCATTGAAAATACATGTTGCCTACAATTTGGCGCTTACTGAATTAAATCTTCTAACTCATACTTAGCTATGTAATATACAATATTTAGCAAGCTTATTTCTTCTTTTAGAGATTGGTTTTCGGCAAGTTACAATTTTTTTCTTTTTTAGTAAATTTTAAGACAAGAGTTAAGAAAAAACCTGTAAATAAAAGTGTGTGTTCCTCAATTAATTATATGTTTTTATTATAATCTTCTAATAATCCAGAGGAGGGCAAATTTGAACTAGAACCTTTGAGTTAAACTGTTTAGTAGATATATAATAATCCGGCTTCTTCTAATATTTTCAGTTGCTTCTGTGAATATTTAGACTCTCACACTATTTGAATGTACTCGTAGCGGTTTGATGAGGAAGCTAGAAATTAAAGGAATATCACACCTTGTCTTAAGACCTTAGCAGACCTAGAACTAATAAGAAGTCTATCTAACCCCAAAATTTTTCAACATTGCAGCATCGGTAACAAATATGCTATGGAATTATAGAACCGGAAAATAACTAGCGATTTTCTCTAGAAAGAACATTGCCTAAGATACTACCCAACTCTTTTCTCTAAGTAGTTAGAGTTAGTTGTACGGTACGGCAGTCCATTGTCATTATTTTAGAACGCCCAACAAAAGTTGTAAGTGTGTGTGGGTGGGTCTGAAACAATTTCCGCTCAAAGGAATTGCAATAATAATTTATAGTGCTGTCGCTTTATCTGCCGCTACAAAAGCGCAAGTCTCCGAAGCCTTTGATGACTTCATTCCGGGAACCAAATGCGGTAGCGTCCGCAGCAACCATAATAAATTGCTTTTAAACTCCTTCAGTAGAGGGCACTTCTCGCATGCCGCTCGCTAACATAAAACTGTATACAATTGCATCAAAGTAGATAAGAGATTAACGTAATTTACAGTTGTAAAATTGGGCTGCAGCCACATTGGCTTGTAATTGCCTCGTTGAATAGCTAAACTTTTCTTGTGTTTCTAGCCACATTCTTGGCTCATTTCCTTTCAACTTCTACCACTTGCATGTCTTTCTTTATTACTTTGTTTGGAATTTTACCGTTATGTAACAATAGCTTTCACCCATTAATTCTAGTTCAGTACACTAATAAATAGGATGAAAGCAGCTATTTTCTGCTAACTTTTTACAGCTACAGCATTTTTCACTCAACTTCTGCCCTGACATTGAGCGGCACACAGCTTCAGCATGCATTCATTAGAAGCATTTTACTTCCGTATGACGTGCAAAATAAACCAAATTTTAAATGTTACTTTATTCCTTCTTTCCCTTCAAATTGTGCAAGAGCAACGACTCACTTATATGAAGTGGTCCCTTAGACAGTACATTTGTTTTAAGAAAAAATTCGATTTAAATCAATATTTTACTAGTTATGAAAATTATATATAGCGTCTAATGTACTTCATACTATATTATTTAATATTCCATTACACTCTCAGAGATGATTCATGATTTACTCAATATTGCTTGATATCTTCTTCTTGATTGATATACTTATTCCTAAAATTGTATACTTAAATTACAAAGTAATGTAATCTCGAAGATATACATATGTAAGTATTTATCATGAACTCAGTAACTCCAGTCACACTACATTTGTGTTAGCGTTCTCTGACAAGGCTCCCAAAACTCTGAAATTTGCCTCTATTTGGATTTTCCGGCACTCTTCACTCTGCTTACCTGACAAAAAACGAAATTTAACTATTTAATCTTATAATATGTACAGCTAAAAAATATTTCGAATTTTATCTAATTAATAACACTATTCGAATTTAGATTGTACAAATGTTTGAACTGCTAGTAGATACAATTTTGTAAAATATTCTAACCTCCATTATCTTTCAAAAATATGAAATTAAAATAGTTGAAAAAACAATTGGGTTGAAATGAGTCGAAAAGCGAAAAATCATGGAATGAGCTTTTTTGAAGCTTTCGAATACCTGAACTTTCATATGAAAAATATTCAAAAATAAAATGAACCAGGATATTTATACTGCTTACCAAAATGTAACATATTGAGTTTACCACGAAGCTTGTAACAGCCAGATGGAAACGTCAGTAACCTTATAAAATATTTACATACATATATGAACGGCATGACGAGCTGAAATATCGATCTGAAAAGCGTCCTTTTCTCCCAAAGAACCTGCTTATTTGTTGGAACTACTATAGTACATATCATAGCTGACATGTAAATGATCGGAACTAAGTGATTGTACGAAAAAACTTTTTATTTTAACGAAATTTCTTCACCAAATTTGGCATGGGATATTGACCAAGCAAAGGTGTAATTTCCGCAGAAATTGTTAAGACCGAGTCACTATGGCGTATAGCTATCATACACACAGACCGATCGTAGTCAAGTTCTTGTGAGGAATTTTTGTATTTGTGAAGGATGTTAATTTTTTTTCCTTAAACCTTTGAAACCAACATATTAAAATTTCTAAACTAAAGTAACATTTTAAGATTTCCAAATCATGTTTGTATTTAAGTGAATAATTATCACAACTGGTATGCCTTTACACATTTGTAAAACTAGTTAATGCGATTGTTTAAATGAGTTAAGCATCCACCCCCTCTACCCGGTAAAACTGGCGCATCCTAATGCTACAGTGTAATTCACCACAGCTGATGGCACTACTGCACAACTCAACACATCTGTACGCCAACCCACTCAACAAAAAGGATGAGCATCAGGAAAGCAGACTCACTTCGCTCATACATTACGCCGCGTGAACAACACTTCGTCTCATACAATTCGCACGTCAACAATTCGACCATCAACTTTCCACACTGCGCCGCGTAAGCACTCACACTACGTTTACAACACCCGTCCTGCGCGCTACAGGAAGCTTGTCGTCAATAGCGATCTGGCGCGCTATCTACATACGCTCGTGTTATGTTGGTTACCGAAATAATTGAATACATAGTTAATGATAATAAAATAAACTTTGTAAAAATACATATAAATACCTAATAAATTATATCTTACATCACACTACTAAATTAACCCGGTACTTTTATTCCCAATGTGCGTGACATTGTATCTACTGGTTAGAAAATTATTCAGCGATATTTCCACACCTTTGAAATTTATATTATGATTAGAGTTTATAAACATATATCATGCAAAAGTTGTTGACAAGTAACAGGTACGAAAAATTTATGTCGCTAGAAATATATATATGTTTGTATAAATATAACCATAAATACCTTTTTCACAACTGCCAAAATCACCTGGCAAAACATACGGTTAAACTTGTATTTCAGGCCTCGTTGCCAATTGTTGACATAATTAATTTCTGGTAAATTGATATTGAAGTTTTTTCATTTGTTGCTCAAAATATTTACATGAACACATATGAATTTATGTAGGCGCTTTTTCAAATGCGTTTATACTTGTCTTATTAATGTCAGCTAATTCGCTTCTTTGTTAAATGTTAGTGCACAATATGGAGTGACAAATAAACACTGAAAAGACGTGTAATAACTGCTAATTATTATTGATCTGCATGGTATCCAGCAGAAACAAAATAAATTTATTTTTACTAAATTCTTGAACTCATTATATTTGTGGTTTTGCTCCAATTTTAATAACACAACCATTGACTCACTGTATTAGCAGCCTCTACGATATTTAATAGCTACAGCCACTTATAATAAATATTAGCTCGTTAAATTTTTTGCATATACACACATTTTATTCTTTTCAATACGAAATATTATTATTGACATTTTGTAATGTCTTAATCATATAATTAATGTCATAATTATAAATTACTTATAATAAGTTATATGCTTGTCTAATGGAAATCCTTGATAGGTACATAAACGGATATTATTGGAATAACTAAATGCAATACTTGTTGCATTTAACTATGCATTGATTTCGTATGTACTCTTTTGATTTGCTAATTAGTATTTTTTTATTGTTTTAGTTTAACAGTCACATTCCTTTATATACATTCACATATTGTGACCGTTAAACCATCTTCAGCGCTGAGACACATTATTGACTTGACGATACAAAAGGGCGATATATGATGTATGGAGTTTCCTGCGGACCTCTCTGTATTTTAAAAAGAATGTCAAAAAGTTAGACTGTAAACAAATGTTATTGTTCCATAACTTTATAGAGTTGCTCAGTAATGAGCAGTTAAGGAAAATTTCTGCTATTTCAATATTTTTCATTCGGTTATTCAAGACAATTTAATATTCTCTATTTTCTTATACAAGTTCTATAGTTTTTAACACCAGTCCATTTTTAAGAAATCAATCATAAATAAGGAACTAAAGAATTCCCTAAAGGAAGTTAGAAGGTATGTATATTCTGAAAATCAAATAAATTGAACTCCAATAAAATTTCTTATATTTCGATGGCGATCAATGCCCTTTAGTTTCAACAGATCATATTATATTTTCAGAATCTATACTATGGTAATTAAACAACAACAATTAAAATCTTACAATAAATTATTTTATTTATTATCGCCTTCCTTCTCTCTTGCAAAACTTAAGTTAATACCAAATCATAAAAACCCACCATTAATAAGCTCTTTGCAATCATAGGGAAATAACAACCGGACTATAAAATTCTGGCTTGCCACCAATAAATATAATGTTTAAGCATTTTACAGCCTCTGCACTTAAATAAGTTTCAATGCTGAAACATGCTTATGAACATATTTTTTACAAGCGCTTTTACGCGTAGAGTAATAAATTTCGTCACAGCTTTGCATAAGGATTATAATTTCCATAGTGGAAAGCCAATATAGGTGCATGAGTATGTATAAAATTAGATGAGAGCTTAATAAAAACAGTTTAGCCTAAACACACATAACTAAATGAAATGAACGCTTATAACATTTATTAAAAATAAATAAACTAAACTGCAAAGGTTTTGTTTATTGATCCAAGTTTTATGGAAATCACGCTTAGAAAATACACATGCATAATATATATACAAATGATTTTTACAAATTCTACCGACCGAAGTTATACACGAGAATGTTTACCCTTTGAAAATGCACTGTTGGACTTAAAGGTAGAAAACGAACATTACTATCTAGTTAGTTCTTGAGATAATTGCGCCATAAAAATGGCTTTATAGCCTCGCTTGACGTAATAATGGCTGACGCTTCTTATTGTAGGTCGTTACTTCACCGGCTGACGATAGCAAATTTAAAGTGTGCATTTTTATATTCATAGTTGTATGTTTTTAGGTGTATAAATAAATATTTAAATACCGGAAATCATTCATAAATCATTATTAAATAAAACTGCAAGTCCAATAATCAGCTTAAGATTGAATAGACGGGATATTGACAAATTTCCGATATTTATTTTTCGATATTTTCTAATGTTGCTGTAAGTAGATTACCACAATCCGAGGTTACTTCCTTCATTTCAAAAATATTTTCGGTCGTGAATTGAAAATCCAAATGGAACTACCGAAATGAAGTATCCACTGCGTTTAGTCAAATTAAATCGATTGAATTTAGTTTTAGAAAGGTTCAAATTTCAAAATCACTAAATATGGACTATATTTATGCACTTTTTACGCATTTGCGCCGCATAACTCGACTTCACTTCGCAAAACTATGCGCTGATTTATTTATGTCATTGAGTGCAAGTATGCAAAATGCGCTTGACACTAATTGGTGCATATTTTCACGACAAAAATAACAAAAACAAAACACGTAAATAAACAAACAGCTCATTAGTGCAACACAAAGAGCGGAGTGCAACAGTGGAGTGCGCTCAGTGTAAAGTGATTTCAATTTAGAAAATATGCATGCTTGAGCTGTCACCTGTCGAGTGTCAGAGCAGCATTAGGGGCAATTGTTGCACTGGACATTTGTGTCACTTGTTTCATGCTACAAAATTTACTCACTTTTAGAAATATTTGTGATTACTGATACACAAACACACATGTAAAAATTTTATTTGCTAAGGTCAGCGCGTCTGGCATTGGCGAGAAAATATATCGCTGTTGCAAGTTTGTTAGTAAATTAATGAAATAACAAATTCTATGAACACATGCAAAAATTCTATCTTTTTGTTAACGGAGTTATTCAGAATATTAATCCATAAGTAAATTTTCAAAAATCGTTTTTTGCTTCTTTTATGTCTGCGGCAACACGCCGACATGTAATGCGCGCATAAATCACTGTAAAATTATGACAGTTATCATGAAAAATTGCTTACACGATGATAAAGCCATCAAATGTGGATTTTTAAGTTACGTTGCAAGTGCTTTTGTGTGTGTGTCTCAGAGCATGTGTGTACTGGTTAAGTATGCATAGCCATGAATTTTTATGCTGATAACGGCCAATTAGGGTTAATGGATACAGTTTGCGCATAACTGTAGATAAAAGTCGACTTGTAATGTATGTTAAAAGAGAATTTTCGACATGATTACTTTATTTATTTTATTTGATAACTCAAAATATAAAGTTTCATTGATGCAAAATCTTGAGACTACAAAATATTCATAACCCTAAATATAATTATCAAATACTCGAATTTAAATATAAAGCCTCTGTAGTTGCTGCACCTCAAATCATTTCCTGCATGACAAACCTTTCCGAAAGCCTGCTTGTGTGCAGGTGACTACCACTAAAAGCAACTAAAATAAGAAAACAAATGCTTACTTCGGTTGCGTCGAAAACGGAATACTCTTCTCAAATAATAATCCTATAAGAGAACTTGATTTGACCGATCAGTTTGTATGATAGCTATATGCTATAGTTGTACAATCTGAATTTTTCAGATATTATAGCAATGCCTTAGAAAGCATTTTAATCCAAGTTTTTTAAGAATACCTTGTCAAATGCAAAAGTTTTCCCATACAAGGACTCAATTCCGATCTTTCAGTCTGTAGGGCAACTATATGCTACGGTGATCCGATATCGACGATTGAGACAAATGAGATCATTTTTGGAGAGAAAATTACTTATGCAAAAGTTTAGATCGATATCTCAAAACATGAGGGAAGCAGACGGAACAAGCTAAATCGACGCAGTTTGTCACTCTGATCATTTATTTTAAAGTCTCCAACGTCTCCTTCTCTGTGTTACAAATTTTGTTGCAAGCATTATGTCTTCCGTTCAGGGCATAAAAAAGTGAAACCCCTAGACAAATGCGGAAGCTTGCTAGAAATTTAGTTCTTTCTGCAAAAACAAAAACCTTAACTTACATGCCTCTACTTGTTACAAGAACTAAGAGCATACCGGCAGACAAGTATGCTGCAAGCAATGCCTGGATATGTTGTATAACAACATGCAACGCGGCAAGGCATAACAAACGAATTTTTGCTAATTGCACTTGTTGACTTGAGAAATGTGCAGGTGTTGCGTTTAAGGCGTTGTTTGGTATTTCCACAAAGACAAGTTCTTAAAATATTTTAGCAGAAGCGATTACAGATCTGATTTGGTGAAGATTTCTTGCGAAGAAAAATGTTCTGAAAATGGAATGGAAAAGAAAGGATAACTAATGATATGTATATAAAGAATTTATATAAAAAATAAACATCTTACCATAAATAAGATATAAAATTTGTACAAAAATTATTCAATTAAAATCCCCATGTTGCAGGAATTTTAATAGAATTTTTTAGAGAATAATAAAATTTATAAATTGCTGAAAGAGGATTTGATGTTTTCATTGTAGCTGAACCTGAAGAGTACTTTTGACCATATCTTGAACTGATGTCATTGAATTTCAAATATAACATATATAATTATGATTTCTCGACGAAGATTCCGTAAAATATAAAGTGACTCAAACACCAGTCAGATTTACATAGCTGAAACGAATCTGGAGTTATATCATACTAAGTACTTTCAACTCATTGAAATTGTTTGAAAATATTTGAAGGATGTTTTCCACTATTATAAAATAACAGCGAAAATCTCATAATTTTCAGAGTTTATAGCACAACCTGCGCAGGAATGTCTATCTTTTGTAACTCAAGTTATTTCGGTTATATTTTTCCAAATAGACGTCACGCTGTATAAGGATTTTCGTTTTAAAATATATATTTTAACATTACCCATCCTAACGTAATTTGAAACATCAGGTTTAAGTTTACGTCTTAGTTTAATTTATAACACGTGCTTTTGGAATAAAGAAGTATTAGAATCAGCCGAGTCTATTGTCTAAAAAAATATAACTAATTATTTCATTTAATTGGCATATACAATATGTAATTTCACCTCTATAGGCGGCTGAAAAGCTATTTCGTTGGCTTGACAAATCTACAATTAACTCAGCAATAAATAAGAATACTGCAAAGTCAGCTTACATATTTTCCGAAGATCAAAGTGCATCTTGGCGCAATGCAGACGACGCGAGCGCTTCTCTCGCCCGACAGCTTAGCTATCGTCGCAGATGCGCTTGCCTCTGGGGCAAGTTGTCCAGCAGCTGCCAGTCAATTTATTCTCATTTCTTATTTGGTTCTTTGGTTATTCAGCATTCTTTCCATACATTATGATCTATTCCTAATCTTTCTTGAGTACGAGTGCTGCTACCAATTTGCCAAGAATAATTTATGAATGAAAAGAGCGTTGCACCGAAAATGTGTGGCTACTGACGACTGCACAGTTTGCAAATAATGATAAAGATATGAAAATTTTGCAAGTTTTTGAATGTTTTTGGAGGCTTCTCGTAATATTGTCGTCAGTCTTTTTAAGCATTCAAACCATGAGAATTGTGGTTGTAATGATTATGGCAGAACGCCTGGTGGCTGATGCATCTTGGTATAGGCATAACTGGAAGACCTTTTTGTGTAAATGTCATTTGGAGTTTTACAATGTTGTTCTCATTTTGAGTATTGCGACAGAGTGACAAATTTCGAACAATACTCGTATGAAAATAGTGGGTTTTTGTTTTTTGCGTGAGAATATTGGCTTTAGCGATATTTTCTTGTTGTTATTGTGCAATTTGTGTACGGCCATTGCGTAATACCTTTAACATTTAATCTCTAAGATATTTCCAGTGAATAAGGGCTCACCTGAAGACAGAGAGCATTTAAGTGTACAATTAAATCTAGTCATGAAACAGTTATGAAGTGAAAAAATTTCAGATGAACTTACGTTTTCTTTCATCGATTGCTTTCTAAGTGATTTAGTAATAATAAAACTCTTCTGTCATGTTGCAATTTGTGGGTTTGGGGCGAAATGTGGCCATGCTATATAATTTTGTTAATGCATGTACCTCAGAAAAAATGTGGTCCAGCTGTTCTCCTCTATTTGTTTTGCATGTTGTGTTTTTTAAAAGAATGTGTGGTGGATTTTATGAGTCGGATCAGGACAGCATTCAAGGTTTAGTCTATTATTATTTTTATTATAGATTTATACTTTTATTGTATAAGCTTTTTAAATGGTCGAGTTTTGACCCAATACAAACCTCGATTGGTTTGACGAATGTCTATGTTATCTGATTTTTTCAACTTCAGATGTTATATCTTTTGTTTACTACATAGGAACATAACAAACTTAAACTGTCGACTGACATTTTGTCGAATAAAATAAAATAAATATTTGAGTAACTGATTTATCATATTTTATAATTTCAATGCGGATACTTTCCTGCCTAATATAAAGCGAATTGAGATAGCAGAGAATCTTGTCATCTTCGTCCCTTGCAACACTTTGTGGTTAATATTTTGGGTATAAAAGCGTCAATGTTGGACTCGTACCAAAAAATTTCAATATTTTCCCAAAATCCCGTCCAGTAAAATACAGTAGAGTCTCCTGACAACGTCGCTGAGACCCCTCCATGTATGAAACATATTATTACTGCTGATGGGACATGTGTTTATGAAAATGACGCTGAAACTATCCAACAATCTGGCGAAGGGTGCACCAAATGTGAGCCGAAACCAAAAAACTCAAAATTCGCTGAAGACACTGAAAGCCCAGTCTTATCAAAAGTGTAATTTTGTATCAAGCGTCGGCATATCTACGTAGGTATTGACTGAAAGGGACCTATTTCGAAAACAAAGTAAAGGCTTGTTGAAATTATGTGAAAATGTAGCGTTTTTTTGTTTTATCCCGGTCAAATGATTATAAAATTAACAAATTTACCGTTTCAAATGGTCTCCTGTCAGTAGTCGTAGAAGTGTTGGGATCTCATATTTTTAAACAGACTCTCAGTTCGCTCTTTCAATTTATACTAAAATTATTTGATGCCTGGAGGTCACATTTAAGTAATTACAACTATTTCAAGTGATATCCATCGACTCCACCAACTGAGTTATTCATTGGCAACATTAAATTCAACCGAGCTAAAAACAGCGTTTAAATTTCTAAAGCAATAGAAAATGCTCCAAAATCACTTCCAAAATTTATGTGGCTTAAACACTTATTTCTATACGATAAATTTTTATTGGCTCATAAGTTGCCTACGGTCGGCATCGCATTTTGCTCTGTTTCGGTCTAACAAAAATCAGCGAAACACTGTCACCGCCGCAAGACAAATACGAAGCATTACGAGAGAAACGAGGAAAATATCGCGCATTGAATTGTTATTTATTTGATTTCCTTTGTGTGCCTAATAAAGAGCGCTGCCAAGCGGCCAAAATGCACATAAGCAAAGCGCACACAGCCATACATGCGCAAGGTGAAACACTTTGAGGCACAAAAGTCAATATCTAATTGCAGGCAACAAATATCCATAAAGCAAGGCGGTTGTTGGCTTTGTTTGTCGTTTCACCGCAACTTTGTGTCAAAGCATTTGTTGAGCAACAGGTAGCTATGAATAACTTCACTTGCAACATTCCACGCAACGCAGCAGCAGACTAATGCATATTATGGTTGTTGTTGTTGCAGTGTGTCACATAACGTTGCAAGATAAATAACACAAATTACGCCATCCACCCATTGGGTGATTGGTTGAGACGCATAAATGGAAGTTGCAACTTGCAACTTGCAACGGCAGTGGATAACAATTTGGTTGATGTGTTGCGCTTAGTTTTGCCATTACTTCCTTTGTCGTTGCGTAGTAGTTGGTAATGCCACATGCTATTATATTATCTGCCACGCATTTTACAAGTACTGTCATTGTACGACGCCGCAAATATTTAAAAAATATTTAGCTCAAATTGGTTCTACAAGTATTTAATTAAGTATTCAGTTTCAATGGAGTTGTGTTCAAGTGCTCCCTCTTTTAGAATCTTTTTTTACGTTAGAATGGAAAACTGTGTGGTTAGGTGCAGACCCACAGTGAAGTGTGGTTAGGTTATGTTAGACCAGATTTCAGGACTTATTCTCTTGAAGGAGACATATGGGAACAGTTGTATCAGAAAATACTTATTGTGTTAACGATTCACTGGAATCTGCAGTTTATATACCCACCTTGGGAAAATAAAAGGCTGCAGCTGTCACTGGCTGTTTGTCTTGGAGCTAGAGGCTGTCATAACCAGCCATAGATCTGTTCGACTCCTTGGATTCACTGTTATTATTTAAGAAGATGTGTTTGTAGTTTCTGATACTTTGACAGGAAGGGTGTCTCTGCCGGAAGTCAACCGTATCTTGTGTGTGTTATAATGAAGCGATCTCAACGCAGTATACAAAACTCGGCCGAAATATACCATAATTATTACACCGAGATACCCAGCACTCTGCCACATATCTTGCTCTCTGAACACCAAGGAACAAATTACCGCAAGAAAAATAAGGCGCAGCAGTTTTTAAGTGCTTATCTTGTTCTTGAAGTAGTTGCTTTGGAAAATATTGTATAAATTGTATAAAACTGATACGAACGAACTTTTTTGCCAGTCGAGAAAAGCATATTAACTCTGAAATATTAGGCGAAAAGAGGGCCTAACTCAATCAATTTCCACAATAGCCGATTCTACGCCTCCGAAATGAGCCGGGGTTTAACCAGCCAAGTGCTCTTATTTCGGTGACCTAACCTCGTTAAATAAATGGCCTAGTTTAAAACCTTGAAATAGTAGCAACAATCATAACATGCAAACGAAATTATTTCAGAAGCTATTGCAACCAATAATAGATTTTATAGCTGAGAGATTGAATTCAAACTCTTGTCGGATGAAGAAAGAAACCTGGGCATTTCTTCTTCATTGAACTAGTGTGTTTTGCGGATGATGTGTTGTGGGCTGAACCGAATTTTCCCGTTGTTTTGCAATTTAGTGATGTGAAAGAAACTATAGCTTTAGTTATTAAAATTGTTGTTATCAAACCGTTATACAGAAAAAATGTAATAAAAGTTTCGCGAAATATTCCCTACTGACTTTGACTCGTAAAGTCTCTAATAAACCTCTAAAGCTTTATTGCAACAAATAAGTCTTCTACCACGAGCCAATGCCCAATGAACAGCAAACAAGCTAAGCCGAAGCTATGTGCAAACAAAAACTGTGAAGTAAGAGTTCTACTTCTATCGATAAATGCTGGAAAATAAGAAATTAAGCACGTTGTATATGAAGTCATACTCTTTGGCTAGATGAATTATCGCTAATTCGTGGGGCAAGTACAATTGAATTTAGCAGCAGTAACTGAATGCAATCCTATGAGTATGTACGGGTCGGCGCTGATCAAAATGATAGCGCTGATAAATTGCGCGCTTAGCGGTGTTGAAGAGGTAAGTGAATACACGGGCATTGCTATGGCTATTTATTCACGTGTTCACTGAGCGCCTAATCGGGTGTGTTGAATACGTGATTACAAAACGGTAGAACGTGGGTTCGATTTGCCAAGTAGAACGGTGCCCGTCTTTGACCAGCTCATCAGAAAGAAAAGTGCGGCCAAATAACCAATTTATTATGTGCTTCGACACATTTACTGTAAAATTGTTATGATATGCGAGAAAATAGCAAATCTCGTAGGTGTTACATCGCTTTCTCATTGATTTTAATTTACTGATAAAGTTAGAGAAATATGCCGTTGGTTATTTATTTGTGGCTAGTTTGGAGTTTATTCATTTTATTGATAGTTCGAACGCTGGGAAGTGTGTACACGTAAAAACGTTGCGGTAAAAAGTGAGAAAAAAAGAAGAAATAACGTTAACTTCGGTTGCACTAAAGCTTTCACAAGACAGTGTCTATAGAAGTACTTATTTTTTATCGGTCACTGTGTGTGACTGCTATATGCTTCTGTACAAATTGTCCAAATATTTTAATGTTGTTTTCTATAACAATGTTTCCTTTCGGCATGTATTTAGTATAACGTTAGTTCGTAAATTCTTCTGAATTTGAATTAAAACCATTTTCCGCACTCTGATTTAGTGACAAAAGCGCGATAATATTTATTCTACGATTTTGGAAGGGTTTTGATACTTAATACCTCAAAAAAAAGATTGCTTAAAGGAAATTATCATTTGGTAAAATTTGTATTTAACTTTATGAAAACACTCCAGTACGTCAGAATACCCAAGAAAAAAACGTTTAACGTCAAACACCGAACGTTTGGTGGTTTTTATAACCAACTAAGCGGAAATAAACATAAAATTTTAAACTCCGAATATCAGTTTCACGATAGAATCTTAACTCACAAGCTTAACTAAGGTGCGCAGTTTCGATTTCAGGATGTCGTGTTTTCGTTGTATTACTTGAAGATTCAACTTGATGCTTATAATATTGCTTTAAAAGAGTTCCTCTAATTTAATTTCCCAAAGATAGATTGAAATTGAATGCGAGGTTTTAACCACTAATTATTTTGCAGGTAGCGCCCAGCTCCGATGATTATATTCAACTTATTTGGAATACTGCAACACTTCCTGGCTTGGTCATATCGATGAGTTTTAATAAACGGTTATGCGATTCGCATGAAGTATGAATACATTTTTTTGAGATCATCTGTAAAAAAATATGTAAAGTAATTTTCACACATATTGAGAAACTTGTTTCTTTAAAAATTACATGAAACTCAAATCTAAAAACACCTTCCCAAACCAATTTAACTAATTTTCCTACAAGAAAAAAAATATGTAAAGACTTTACCAGCTAAATTATTTCATTCACTGGCTACTTTAAAATCCCCCCAAAGCACTTATAATTTTCTGTACGATAAAAGCCGCAAAATTGAGTGCGAATTATGGCTTTGCCTGTAACTATGAGTAATTCACATCGGCACTTTTACTGGCATTTGACGTTTGTGGCTGGTTTGGGGGTAAAATGCAAATATTAAGCAAAACGGTCGTGTGTTCGCCTACCTCGTTCAAAGAAAGAAATTATGAGTAAGTTTTACATTATTATTTCCCCTTTTAACGTATTTAGTGAATTTCGTTTCATTTTTGCGGGTAATAAAAATTCAAATTATTTTTTCATAAAATGAAAGCAGGAAAATGAAAAATAGAAAATATTGCAAAATTTTCAACTCTTACATAACCGCGCAATCGCTGCTCAGATACAAGTCGATATTTCCATTTCCAGCACCTCGGTTTATCGATTTCTTTACACACTGGATTTATTTTTGTGCTGAAATTTTACGGCTTTCGCTTGAATATTACCTCCAGCATCATTGCCGTTAAACAGACGAAAGGTTTATTCCAATCAACCAAAAACCTTCGAAAATCTCGAAGAAAATTCAGCGCACCATAGCCGAAATTCCAGTCAAAATGCTGAACCGGGCCATCGAAAATTGAGTATGTTCCAATACACCGAATCGTAGAAAATCGTTTGCATGCTTCGTGTCGCTTTTTAACGCAGGAAGTGTGCGCAGTCAACAGATTCAGATTTAGCTAACCGAGCCAGTAGAAACATGCATTTAGCACTTTAGTTGTCGTTAATAGCCGAAAGCGTTAAATGTTAAGAAACAACATGAAATTCAGCAGATACTGACTGAACACACATACATATATGTATATATGTATACTCATATGTGTGTAACAATAAATAATAAAAAAAAAACCTTTATCTTAGTACATCAATCCCGAAATTTTCTGATAGAGAAATTTTTGAGAACTTTATATTTCACCTTAACTCTAAGTCTCAGAAGAAGTATAATTGGATATTTAGGGAACGAGGACTTCAATTCTGTGCCCCTAATCCGGAGAAGTGTCACGGTGCCTGGAGGGGAATTCCAATTTAAGTAACTAATTTGAACGCCAGCTCCTGACTAGAAAACTCAATGTTGTAGTGAAATTGTATTTAACGACTTCTTTTAATCTCAAAATAATGAAAGTATTCCGAGTTCAAAGTCGCTTTGCATATAGTTACCAGAGAATCAGAGAAGGTCATCGATACTCAATACATCGGGATTGAGTACCGAAAGCTCTGAAAGTAAAAAATAAAGTGCCAGTAACACTCTCAAAACCTATTGCAACATCTTGTTGTGATATTGCAACCTTGCGTGCCACAGCAAGTGTTATGCGCAATTGAGCAGCAAACAACATCTCATATGTACGAACTCATAGTGGAAGCAGCATAGGTAAGTCTCACATGAATCAATGTTGCGTGTTGCAGCAACATGTACATGAGAAGATTTCATTGAACATGAGGTATGAAGGGTTCAATAAGCAAGCAAAAAATCAAACGTGACTTATCGCACATCACCACCAATGTTTATAAATTAACACAAATACATAAAAATCAGCTCAACAACAACAAATAGTTGCTCAGCGTTGAAGATGTTCCTGCTTATTTCTTGTGTTAATAAAAAATAGGTGTAAAATTAGTTCAAAAGCAAAAATAAAAAATAAAGTACGAAGCAAAATCTAAAATAGTTGTAATATATGAAAAGCTGTGCAATAATCTCATGCATTACGAAAAATGTACAACGCACTAAATACATCATTGCGCACAGACTTGTATCCTGCTCACGCATACGCCATGGCATGCTCCGCTGTGTCTCTGTCAAGTTAGAAATCGATTCTGTTTTTTAATTCTTTCTTTTTATAGACATTCTTCACATATTCGCTACTCCTGACTACCTGAGCTGAGTATTGTACTTAAATTTTCAAGGCTAATGCATTATTTATGTCTCTCAGCGAGCAATGCTGCATGCACTTGGGTTGCAGCTAAAGCAACAACTTTACAGGAAATCTCTGAAATGCCACACGTAGTGTGACCTTGGCGTCTAAGCTCAGGTAGAGCATGATGAGGGTACACAGTACTCAATTTGGATCGAACACGTCTCATCATCAGCAATGATGCATTTGAAGTATGTAGGGTCCTCACGTAGGGAGACAAGCATCTCTTTTGCGACGTTGTTTTTGCAAATGGTTCAAGTCTTTCGGTACGAGTCTAGGACTGACACGATTCAAGCCAAAATATTTACCTATTTTGGTTAAATCGATTCATAAGAGACGCCGAGATCTTCTGCTATCTCGCTGTTACATGATGATTATAAAGCAAAGTTTATTTAACTTTTTCAATTTTATTATCATTAATAGTGATGTAAACGCTGCTTTTGATGACTTCACGACCTTCTCTGAATGTTTTGTAAAAATCATTTCTCTGGCGATATTGAAACCTTTATGATCGAGATGTGATGAAAATCCTTAGAAAGTTTTATTGCTAACTAGGATTTCAATAAAAGCAAGAAATTACCTTTGCTCCTATAACTGACCTTTCCAACAATAATTTATATCTTAAGCATTAAACAATGTAATATCAACATCAAAATTTAAACTCTTTCATTTAACTCTGAAGGCATTAAATCTATTAAAGCATTTCACCCACATACACAACTCTCACATACGAATTCGTGTGCACAGCAGTTCCGCTCGCGCATTAAATGCAATTACATGATAAATGTCAGCGTCAGCGCTTGCCTGAGAAACATAGTTCCAACAACATCACTCGTCGCTACTGGTCATGTTCGTGGCATTCCGCAGGCATTCGCCAACACAATGGTGCATCCTAGTTGAATTCGATGTACTCCGTGTCTGACTGTGAACGCAGAAAAAACACGCAAAGGCAATTAAAATTATTTAATTGACATAAGTGCACCAGCAGCACCAGCAACCACAAAACGTGCAAAGTAATGACAAAAAAACATTTAAAGTAAAAGAACTCGCTTTTAGGAACATACGGACCGAGTGAAGCCGGATTTTCGCTGAGATTATATCGATGCAAGCAAGTGGCTGTTAAGTGAAGAAGCAATAGCGCTATGGTGAGCGGTAAGTGGGTAGCATCGACGCGACAATTGTCTAAGTGCAAAGGGGAGCTGATATGTGGGGGCGGATTGTAAGCGAGTTTTGTCTTATCGTTTGCTTTATTCGTATAAGTCTGTAAGTAGCAAGTGCGCCTAGGTAGAATTTTTCATTGTTAACTTATAGATGGATTTGTTCAAAAAAATATATTCTAAAACTGTTTTTATTGTATTTTTTGTTTTTTTTTAATAAAGCTCGGTTCTTTTTATTTATAAATACTTATATATAAACTAATTTACATTAATAGAGTTCCATAATTTAATAAATCATTACTCACATTAGAAAGTATAATAAGCGCATATTTACCTGCTCTCACAATATTCTTAACCTCAAAATTATTTTATTCGTCAAAAATTCCACTTTTTTATTTTAAGCGGAAAATTCATTCTTTCGAGCACATCGCGCAAACGCTGAGCACTCCACTAATACTACCGCACTGCTCAAAACTGTTTGAAGTAAGCATTTCAGTTTATTAATACAAATTATCGGCTTTATAGTCAGTTGAGAAGCCTTTATTGCTGGTGAATGCGTCTCATTCTGCCATAAGCCCGCTTTTAAGGGCTTTTCTTGCGTTATTCTTGCGAAATATAGTTTGTATTATTACCCAGCAGGGGTGGGCTACAGTGACTTTAGTGCTAAGCTTTAATTTAGTCAAATATTCGCAAGTCAGTGATACAGTTAATTCTCTTAATAAAACGTCTTTAAGGTGGTTTATGAATATTTTAAATTTGAGGTTATTTTGCACTCACTGATTTTATTTGCCTCATTTATGTATAAGACTCATTAGTCGAAATTTGTTCGAAACTCTTATTTCCTCGCTTTGCACTAAATATGCAAATCCTGACTATCAAATTCATTAGTTCGCTGCAATGTATGGCAGTATGGTAGTTTTTATCTTACAACATTGTTAGCTGTCTCAACCATATTTACGGCTGGTGACCACCCATTTTCACTTGCCACCTGGCAGCCCGGATATGTTTATACAAATCTGAGACACAACAAAGACTCATTTGGATATTAATGTCCATGCAAATGAACGCAAGCGCACTACTCGCACCCGACATCACAATAAAATATACGACAGTACACGAACCTCAACAAACATAACAGCAGCAGTGAAATTAACATTAAGGGCAAGAGAGCAGAGAAGAAACCAAGCGGAGAAAACCCAAAAACTTTCAGTAGCCACGCCATCGCTGCCGGAAATTTGTAATTGCAAGATATTTTACACTTAAAATGTCAAATTGTTCAGCTGGCGATACGCCCCGATCAAAGAGGAATACCTGCAGATAGAGCTAAGCATCCAACATAAACAAAATATGCAAGTGCATTGTCGCTTTGATCGTTTGCAGACAATGTGTCTTCGTGATAAGCACACTCACAGATTCGCATAATTCGTTAGGTGGTTCGTACAATTATGGGAAATTATTAACTAGTTCATAGTAGGAGAAAATTTACATTTAACTCAAAATTATTACGGTATATTATGATGAAGTGAATATACAACTGATCAATATTTTAATTACAATTACTTCTTCCATTACATTTAATGGTCATAAATTACAAATTAGATAGATATTTACAGTACAGCCCCTATATAATAAATATGAATGGATATCAAGCTGTTCACTTGCTTGTGTGTACACTAAATCTTTGCTCCCCAACTCCGCAGTACTGTACAACAAACAATTAAGCCAAAGCTTGAAATTTCAACAGGTCAGTAGCGAATTCGTAGCAGGTGTAGTCTATAAACGCTTATGTCGCGGCCAACTGCAAGGAAATCATTTGGCCGTTATTCGGACGACGCAGTAACTGTTCTGAGCCGCAAAAAAGAACATAAAAGGCAAGATTGTTTAGATGTGCTTTCTCGTATTTGTTTTGTGTTTGCAGTGGATTTCATTAGCAGAGTTCTAAAGCCTTAGCTGACTTACATTTATTGTTGTCGTAAAGTTGCAAATATATGATCCAACTTTCACATGAATCGTGGAAGTCTCCATTCTCGCCTTAAGCGCTCTTCCTGCAGCCTAAGCTAGAGTTCAGAGTTTTATACTTTTTATGATTATCTTTTAAGTTAACTTAATTTACAAAGTTGCTTTGCTTGTCATACAACTAATTTAAAGTTAAATAAAATTTGGCACCTCCCTAAATTTTGAGTAACTCTTTTTTGTGAACTATTAAAGAGCAAAGAAACTTCTCGTATATAAGAGTACGGTCGAACAGAGACACGGACATTGGGACAAGAAGATTTTCAAAAGTGTTTATAGTACCGCCAAACAAAAGCTGTTCGCGCTATGCTATCAGCAACGAATAACCAAAGGGACTTAAGCTACAAACTCGTTAGCCCATATCTATTTTTAAACACCAGACATACAATGCTGGTTTATGCATTAGCATTTTGTATTGTTTGTTTGCCAAAGCACTGATTTCCAAACTTACTTCTCGCTTTTATCAGTTGTCTTCCGAATATCGAGTTTTCTTATAATTTTGCACACAATTCAAAGGCGTAAAAGGCGCACACCACATTGAGATGTGGACAACGTGCGGAGCACAATGGACAGCCGACGGCTTGCTTAACCTCATATGCGTACAATGCGTAACGCATAATAAAATCAAGTAAATATGTATGTATATATGGATGAACGTGTGTAGTTTTTCACTTTTTATATTTTTCTGCATAACTTTTTCGTACTTCCACTTGCATTGATCTGTCGGCGTCGATAAACTCGATACGCACTGTCGCTACGCGTGCAAACTGACATCCTGTTTTTATTTACAAACATTTGCAGATCTGAGTATGTGTATGTGTACTAATAAATGTGTGTGTATGGCTGCTCTTATACGGCGACATTATGATACCTTTTGTGGGTATCTGATGTGTCTTGAAAGTGCGTGCACAGGCTTTATCGTATACACATACCTCTAATCTAAACATGTATAAACACACATTTGATTTCGATTGACAACAAAGCAGGATAGTGTGTCAACTGCCTGACCTACAAGCACTTTTGTGACACATGTGAATTATATAATATATTGAGAAATTAATAATTCCGCATCAGCCGAAGCGAGCGCTGCATTCGTATAAATAAATCGTAAGTGCAACATATGCAACTGATTATGGCATTCATTCATATGCAACCAACGCATTTACGCAAATTTTTCACACTTCTGTTGCATGTAAAGTAACGAAAATAGGGAAATAAATAATAATAAATGGACAAAAAGAATAAAGAAAGAAAATAAAGAGGACAAAAAGCAAACGTAAGCTCAACTTATCCACACACGACAACTAACGTAGACGCATGTTGCAAATTTTGCATGTTGCATGCATGCTAATGTTAAGTTTTTCAACCTTCGCTGACATAAAGAGCTTGCATGTCCAAGTGTATTTGTTCGTGAGTGTGTGTGTGGTAAGTGATGGCCGCATAACGAATATTTGGCACTCATTGCAACCTGCCATTAACCGTTGCTTTAAACTCATAAGCTTACCGTATACATATGAATATTTATAAGTTTGTGCCTGCATGCACCTAGCTGTGCTTCTATGTGTGTGTTGTAATGGCGGCAACAAGTGTGAACATAAATCGCTTTGACACGAGCTCTGTCTCACAGTTGTGCAAGATGAAGTTCACTTAACCCGTACCCCCAACCCCCTTTTACCTGTGTGCATATCTGCATGTCAGCTGACTCATAGTGTGTACCGTTGTTCATACGAAGACATGTATGCGATGCAAGTATTTTCATATTCAAAAGTGGTTAAAACGCTGGCTATAATTTAAACGCTATGAATAATGTTTTGCTGCTTCGCATTAGTTGGCGAAAACTCAAATTTAACAATGTTTAACCATAAATTTTACAGAAAACGACATTATTGATGAGATTGTTATAGTGGAACATTTTTTTAAGGATAATACATAATACACGCTATGCCTAAAATTAAAGTCTTGAAATTTCTAATAAATTTTTTCGAATAATTTATGTGCAAGCAAAAAATTTAAACGTTTTGTATAAAACTTTAATTTTAAATCAGGGATGGTAGCAGTTGTAAGGAAATTAACCAGAAAATCAAACTTAGTAATTATTTTTCAATTTATATTTTTTTCTTCACAAATTAATCATTTAATTCTGATTTTTTTTATTCTGTGAGTAGTATATAAAAGTTATGAAATAACTTGTTTTTTCTAAGCGAAAAATAAAAATCAAAATATATAATTTCTTGTTGGGTATACGCATCGTCTTCTTTTCAATTCATTTTTACAGTTTTTGTTCGAAAATTGTAGATGAAAATGCGAAACTACTAATATCATGATCGAACTTTAACTTGCATATTAAACTAATCAAAATTGAAAATCAGTTTGTTATCTAGACAAAATCATGCGCAGTTAATAGTGAAATGTTTATATAATTGTTCATATAAAAAAGTAGAGGTTGTAAGCATATAAACGACATGTGGAGAGAAAAGTTTAAGCCCACTATGCCTTTGAAAATTATAAATAAACATTTATAGACCTGAATATCATAATTCAGTGCTTAAACTATTGATCCATAGCGCACGATCAATAATTTTACCTTAACATTTTTCCGACTACATCAATGTAAAACAGTTACTTGTATAATTTGTGTTAATTTGTTGCAAGTAATTTCATTGATCACAATGGCAGTGTCTTTCTTTGAAAGTCAATAATTTCCGTGTAATAAACATCAATTGAACTGTCGTTAGAGTCCGCTTGCGGTGGGCATATCAAATTTGCCGAAAGAGAAATGTATCTGCCAAATTGTTAATGGAATTGCCAAAATATTCCACCAACTCCACACTTGCAGCAACAGCAAATATGCGCTGTGTATACACACCCACAACCGCTTATCCAACCACTCGACTGATCGCTAAGGCGTATGCTATAAAAGGATATCTACGTTGTTGTGGTTGCACTTTGTGGCTCGTTTTAGCTATTTGCCACAGCTGATAGCTGCAGATAAATTGCTGCCCGATCGCCATATTAGCTACTGTATATTTTTAAAACGCCACACATAAATTCGTATATACTATAGCCAAGCGCATGCGCGTTTCTGAGAACATCGATTTTAAAATAATTATCAAATGATTATATGGTATTATATAATGAAAACTCTTTGTATCTCTTACATACATACATGCAATAAAATACTTCGAAATTCAAAAATATAAAATTGTATTATTGCAATTTAGTGTTTCTGACGTTTTTTGTTAGTCGGTTAACGCACTTTTAGTGATTTTGAACATAACCTTTGTATGGGAGGTGGGCGTGGTTATTATCCGAATTCTTCCATTTTTGAACTGTACATGGAAATGCCTGAAGGAAACGACTCTATAGAGTTTGGTTGACATAGCTATAGTAGTTTCCGAGATATGTACGAAAAACTTAGTAGGGGGCGGCGCCACGCCCACTTTTCCAAAAAAATTGCGTCCAAATATGCCCCTCCCTAATGCGATCCTTTGTGCCAAATTTCACTTTAATATCTTTATTTATGGCTTAGTTATGACACTTTATAGGTTTTCGGTTTTCGCCATTTTGTGGGCGTGGCAGTTGGCCGCTTTTGCCCATCTTCGAACTTAACCTTCTTATGGGGCCAAGAAATACGTGTACCAAGTTTCATCATGATATCTCAATTTTTACTCAAGTTACAGCTTGCACGGACGGACGGACGGACAGACAGACATCCGAATTTCAACTCTACTCGTCACCCTGATCACTTTGATATATATAACCTATATCTGACTCTTTTAGTTTTAGGACTTACAAACAACCGTTATGTGAACAAAACTATAATACTCTCCTTAGCAACTTTGTTGTGAGAGTATAAAAAGTGCATGCGTTGATGCTTTTCGCTAGACCCAGACACGCTGACGAGATTTTGATGGCAGCGGAGACAAAGTGTCGCCAGTCAATGCAGAGTTGCTACAGCGTTGAGGGGGCTAGCGAAACCGGTTTAAATTGCGGATGAAATTAACTGCGAGTTGTTTTTGTACTTTTCTTATAATATTTTTGCGCAGTACAACGTAAAGCAAATCAATGGTAAGCACATTTTAATAAATTAATCACATGAAATCGTATTTGTTGCTTAAGTCTTTCGTTTGTTGCTTAGGTTGCAGGCGATGGCTTGTTGAAAACTAAATCACCGGTTATAAAATGTTGAAGCTATGCGCTATTGTGGTTTGTTACTGAGTATGAGACTAGAAAATTATTACACACATAAATATGTGCTTGTATGAAAAAAGAAGTAGTATAATGATTTTATTTATTAATCTGCTGAATTATATATGGCTTGCATGGAATTGTGTTTATTTATTATGTATATATATTTATTGATTCTTAATTTCTGCCTAATTCATTAATATTAATTTGATTAAAGTAGTTTACACACTATTGTTTGTATGTAAATAATTTCTGGAAAATAATATTACTTTCTCTCTTTTTTTCCCAACCAACTTTACCATACGAATATTAACTTTATTTACTCACCAATCCCCAGTGATGTCATCTCCCCCAGCGTGGGCTTAATTAAAAATTAAAACCGTCAAAAAATATGTAAAGAAAAGTTAAAGATCTTTTGAAGTAAATTCAGGCGACTTAAGCCAAGGCTAAACGGTTCCAATAAAATGCCATTTGGCGTAGAATAGGCCCTATATCTCGACTAGGTAGTTGAATATACCTCATAAATCTTAGAAGATTGTAGCCGTATTCCGGTTAGTAGAACAGTCTCTCCGCCAAGTTATCCGTTTGAAATTCACTGCTGCGATTGTTATTTGGTCTTTGGTATATCCAAGTTTTAAAGACGGATACAAGGCTCGAAGCAACTCATTCAGATGTATCCAATACAGATGTGACGTCATCTTATGACACCGTCGACCATTTGTTTTTGTTAAATCTTTCTTGAATAATATGGCCAGGCGGTCTATCGAAGTGTTTTCAGTCTCTTACATGATCAGTCGGCAGTCTGCAAATATCTAATAATCTGTGATCTCCGATTGTTATTATTTTATCCTCCGCGGTAATCGTTTTCAAGACACTTTTTGACGAACGCCACAGAAGCAAAATAGTTCCTGCACGCAAGAGCAAAATATCGAGTCCCTTCGACCTACATTTCCTTCTTGATTAAAACAAAACTAGTCCGTTTTGACAAACATAGAGAGATTGAGCTTTACAGAACTCCTATTTGTGGTTATTCATCTTAGAAAGCATGCCTTATTAATTAGTATAACATTGTTTTTTCAACCAGCTGTTCAATTTGAGCTGAATATATAAAAAATTCTTTACATTAATTTCAATTTTGTACTCAGCTTATGCGCACTCAATATTTTATCAATGTACCACAATCGAAATCGACTCGACATATGTAACTTAAATTAAATTTAAAAGGCTTTTTTATTAACGACTTTTATCGTTAAATTGTTAACATTTTTCTGCAAATTAACGATAAACACCTTATCGACCTCTTAGCCACAGCACATTGTCTCTGAATCTATTTGGGCATTTTTTGTCCATATATTTAGTTCAACTGAATTGTCAACTGCACACGCCTTTGCATATTTGCACAAATATGCGCCAAAATCGAAAACAAACCGAAAACTCGGCACCGTGTGTAGCGTGTCTAATCGTGCAATAAGTGTGCAACCTCATTTTAATTTTCATTACGGCGCTTTTCCGAGTTTTTTTATTTGTTTTCGATTATTTACATTAACAAGTGCACAACCACAACCCCTCTACTGTCTCTCAACAGCTTTTGACGTCGAATAGCTGACGAACTGTTGTTTTCACGAAATTTTCCAATTATGTCAACTTGCACCTGCAGAAAAATTACAAAAGCGCAACAAATAAATAAACTCAAATTAGGTAGAAATTTGCAGCTATTGACTGTCCACAAATAAATACTCCGTTACGTGAGAGTGTGTATACGAGAGTGGTCAAATAAATGCTTCGCCTGCAAGAGGAGAAGTACTTTTTTGGAAAAGTGTGGATTTATTTCTGAACACAATCTCCAATTAGCACAGTAAAAGTGATCTAGCAATGCTCCAACTTCTTCAAGCCTTCTAAGAAATATGTTTTCCGATGAACTCCATGATAAAAGATTACGTGATAACCACCTTACTCTACGTATGCAATAACTTTTTCGCTTCGAATACAGAAAGAATATGTAACGAGCTAAATCTAGAGTATACGGTAGATATGTCAGCCGTTCTGGGACGGCAAAAGTCTGAGCCATAAATTGGTTTAATAATATGCTGAATAATCTTTGAGCGTTTTTGCCCTTTCCAGATAGTCGATGTAGAGCACACCTTGCTAATCCCAGAAAATGTTAGTTCATTACATTTCCAACTGACACAATACTCTTTCCTTCTTCGAATAAGGTTCATCGGACGAAGTTCCCGGTTCCTTGGACCCTGCTGTATACTATTGGTTCAATGTTTCGTCGACGGGCACGAAACTATAAAAGAGCTCAATTTTGTTTGGTCTTAAAATCTCTCAAACACTCTTGAAAAACGTTCTCAGGTATGCGCTTTTGTCTGGGTAAGCGAACGGAACATCCAACGCGCGACAGCTTCCTCTGGCCCATTATATTATGCAGGATAGGTCACACGTGAACTCTTGAGTTCCTTGTATCAGTAATTTCGGTCATTTTCAAATGGTGGTCTTATGTATACGTTCACAGTTATAAACTTGAACTGCCGATTGTCAGCGGCTGATAAAGTCGCGGCGTGTGCAGTTTCTCATATAATCATATCGAGTATTTCTTAACAGTGATACTCATTTGTGGCAATAAGGCGCTGACTACCTGCCGCGGTGGTGCGCACGCGTGCAACTTGGGCGCCCGCTGCTACTATTGTTGATTAGAAAAACAACACGCTAGCAAGTGCGCCAATAAATACAACAACAGCTCGTACAACAAATCACAAAAAACTCATTCAAACACACACACACATTCGCATGCGTGCAGCCGTTCACAAATTAAACAAACGTTTAATTTTTTATGGTGATTAAAGCCAGAGTCGTGAATTGATTGCAACTTGTACTTGTTTGCTGATGCGGCCATGCCACCGAACTATGCTGAGCTGTGAGCAGGAATGAGGTGGAGATGGTGGTTAGCGCGGGGGGATGGGTTGTCTGGTGTAATATTTCCTGATGCCGCGAAATGTGACTGCGTGTCTGTGCGACGTCGCTATTTTGGTATTTCTGCAGGTTGAGTGCAGCATTGTTATTTTTGTGCTCGCAGCGATCTTATATTTTACTGGCGCACGCGGCAATTCATTTGTGTCAGCAAATCTTGTCGCATTCACACCATTTTACTGCGAGCATTGCAGCAAAACCAGGGCACGCAGAATGAAGTAGTTGTCATGTTGCAAGTATCAGTTGCCAAATTTTTGCATATATTTATGTTTGTTGAGTTTGAAGAAGTGGCATAGAAATCATTCGCTTTCATTTGGATTTGGTTTCGCTTCGAGTGAATGCATTTATTGGCGTTTCAATTTCATTTGAATGCTGGGAAATTTGCTGTTTTCCATTTGCTTCGCAACGGAAATTTACGAGATGTTGCAAGTAATAGTAAGAGACGTCCGTGTCAACTTTTACTTCTTGATTATCGCTTGATTTCGTTTCTTACATTATATTGAGTCTTGAGGAGGAAAAATCTGTGAGGATCAGATCCAAGAATACGTTGAATATGAAAGGAAGTCAAAGCACAACTCATGCAATTTAGCCAAAGTTTTCTTTTACTTATGACATGGTCAGTCAGCCCAACATGTTTTAAAAAGGTTTGGCTACCCTTTCTTTCATAATGATACCATTAGCACATTCTGTGATGGCCACAAAGTGATACAGCCATATCGATCAACTTCATTGTATGGCCATTCGAATTATTTTATGGCTCTAAACTTTAATATATGCAAACTTTAGTGGAACAATTTTAAGTTAGCTTTTACTGAAAGGTTTCACAGATATCATTATTACTTTTTTCTATATTAACCCCGATCTGTCGACATTTAAATTTTTATATACTCTCTTTTCACGTGTGTCCATATTTTGGCATCTATTTACATTTGAAGTCCTCACCTGCTTGGTGTTTGTCAGCTACTAGCACTTCAGCAGATCCTTCTGACCCGAGGTAAACATATACAAGTCTAAAAACACACCGTTTTCATCCGCAGTGCTTTGAAAGAAAACGAAGTACAATCCAGTTCTTCCCTATTGACATTTTCACATTTACGGGAGTTATGCTGAAACACCTTGGATCTCACACTTAATAAGATAAAATAAGGTAATGCCATCCAAGTGGACATCCCTTTTGCACAAAATACATACACCAATTCACAAATTCTCTTTGGAATAAAACATCCAAACGCCTCTACTACCTCCACCAAAGCTATTGCTCTAATCAGAAATTATTTTTTTTTCCAAAACCCCAGTAATATTTAATAATTATACGAATTTTTAGTTAATTTTACATTAATTTAATTTAACGTTAATCCTTTCATAAAGAATGTATTAACCGTTCAAAACACCTCCAACCACTGGCAAACTTTGGGGAATTTGACCTACAGGTGTAAGAACGCCTTGTGCCACGCCGCCAACAACAGGCAAACCCCCGGCGGCACCTGTCAAAGTGCCGGTTGCAGCGCCAAGCGGTAGACCCACTGGAAGGGGTAGTTGTGGTCTGCAGTCGCCACCAACGAAAAGCACTAGAAAGGAAGTAGATATTTGCGAGGATAGTAATCAATTAAAAAAGTTTATACTATTGTATCCACTCACTTGTTAGAAACAATAACGCAAAAGCTATAGTGTTGATCCGGAACATGTTTTGCTATTGATAACTCCAACAAGAATTAGCTAACTCAATTTTTTTCATGATATTTATAGCAAAACTTTGTTGGCAAAAGTTAACCATAAACAACAACATGCTAACTGCAATAAACTCAAAACTAGATGATACTTTTTTTTACATTTTTAGCAAGCACGTAAAGTAATTGAAATTTATTAGTGTACATAAGCACAGTCCCTTAGGTATACCAGTCTACCGGCAAGCTATGATTTTCGTTTCAGAATGCGCTTTCAGGCACGTAAGGGAGCACTGACCTATGTACATATGTGAAGCGTGAGAAAATTGTGTTTTTTTACAAAGTGCGCAAAATTTTATTAAAATAACAATAAGCACAACATTTAAACACGTTCCAGCAATTCTAAATTCACTAAAATCTAAATGGATATAAAACAAATATAGAAACACGTCAACACAAGTTCATAACATTATCAATTTATTATGGAAACACCTCTAAAGCGACATCTTCTGACGTCAATAAACTACGACATCGTCATCTAAAGCTATTCTTGAAATGATTATCCGAGAAAAAGATGGGCATGCAGAATAATATTGCAGAATAACGGAGGAGTGTATACCAAAAAATGATTTCGTGACATCCGCGCATTGACGCTTTTTGAGACTGCAACAGTCTAAGTGACCTTGATCAAGACTACCATTACCGTTTCCCACTGCTCATATTTTAGGCTCTAATTGAACCAAATTCCCTTCTAATCATTTTGTAAAATTAAGATGATGCCTACCTAAAATCTCTGTACGACATAAATCTGAGGATGGGTTTAAACTGTCTAAACAATATTCATATCTTTATATAATTCTTTTCGAACTTTTTGATATCTCGAAAGCTGAATACCAGAAGAGTCGTCATAGGTTGAACTGTTTATTTTGCAATAGCATTTGTCGATACCAGAATAAGTGTATATATATACAAAGTATATATTACTGTATAATTTGAAATATATATATATAGAATACAATCAAAAACTTCATCGTTACCTGTCACTTTCTAAGCATGTTCCAGATGGATGAAGACAATATACAATGATAAATATTCTTAAACTATACAAATAGAATACAATGAAAACGTCATCGGATTGAAGGCAGATGATGGCTGCAAAACCTGAAGAAAATACCAAACCGACCTGAGAAATGGCGCTTTTGGCGCCACATAAACATTCTTAAAACTAAGCGGGTTACGCCAATTAAGAAGAAGAAGAAGAAGGTTAGGCCAAATCGTTTTGAAATCCCTTTACTTAAAAATTATGTTTTTCAAGTTTTCTGGAAATATAGTATTTGAACAATCTTCAGCTCTCCTGCTTAAATAATATTATATCTAAAGGAAATCAGTAGATATATGAATATATCTAAGTTCACATCGGAATGTAAGGCACAAAACCTAAAAAACACATTTACAGTTCAACACAAGCATTCTGAGGTATAATCGGTAGCATAAAGAGTAACAAGTTCTTGTTGCGCCATGCAGGTGAATCGAAGAATCAATTGCAAATTGGATGATTAATCAAGATTCACATTTGTAAATCAGAGCAAAATATATGACCAAAAGGAATAAAAAGCCTTAAACAGAAAAATAACAATTAATAGTGAACAATTGAGACTAGGAATACAGTGACTGTCGAAATGATACACACCTGTGTACGTATGTATGGACAGCCAATTAACGTCGTTTAATTGCATTTGATTGCAAGTTGCAGATAATCGAAAAAGAATACATGCTATGCTAGTTGACGGCGCAATGCACAAACAAACCACAAGCAACACACGCATACATCCACATACCTGTACATCATACATTTATAAGAAGCATAGCGCCGACGCAAGTGATTATTTTCCACAAAGTTGCAGCACGTTGGTGGCGCTGTGTGCACCACCCATGGTTTGAAAGCCAATTGTTAACCTTGTTTTAAGTTTTCAACTACCTTACGGCGCTCAAAGGCTTTAATATTTCTACTTTCTTGTTTTTGTTTTTGAACTTTTAGTTAGGTTTTGCCCTTCTCACTCTCAGTTGGCTGTCTAATTAATGCACAACATGTTGCCGTTTCGCTTAAATAAGGGCTTAAAGATACTTACCAGCACCGACTGTCCAGCACCAAAGTTGTTGAAATAACAGCGGCAACAGTGACGGCGACTTCTTCTACCTATATACATACATACATACCATTTGTGTAATTTTACGATTTTCTTCTGCTGTTCATTTGCCTATGGAATAATTCTTTTTTTCGTTTTTGTGCACTTTTAGTAACTCAAACCGTCCCGCAGATTAGAGACATGCCCTGACGTGCTTGTGTAGACTAATGATCAGTTTGAAACCTTGTCAGCGTCACTTTACTTTGAGAAACCCAAACAGCTAACAAGTTACTGCAGTTTAATGATTATACAGACTTTGTATGTATACGTCTGGCTGTGAAGATACTTTTTCTAAATTTTACTGCCACGGAACTGATATTTCACTGTCATGGCTCTCGCGACGGGACAGTAAACAAGCACCGATTTAATTAACATGTTGAACAACTTCATCTCGCTCATGCGGATACTCCGACTACCATGCCTCAAAGCCTACACTTGTGTATATATTGTTCTTGTTGTTGAATGCAAAGCGCTCAGTTCGGTCCAATGACAGCGCTTAAGTGAAATAAAGATTCTTGTCAGTGGTGTTATTGGGGGCTGGTCAATGGTTAACTGGTTGTTGTTGATAAGAGCGTACAGTGTGGTTGCCATAAGGAATGGCGTAATTGAGACCATTCGCCAATGCGTGGGAGTACGAAAGAAGAAGAAGCAGCAACAGTCATTTGATTTGATTCGTTTATTTTCGCTACTAATTAAAATTTTTGATTTCCTGTTTTTATATTGAAAATGCCTGGAATTTTAACAGTGTTTTGGGAGATAAATAAGTCGCCCCTCACTGCATGTAGTTGACTTCCTACCGAAAATGTCATTCAAGCTCCCATATGTCTAGGCGACGTTACTTGGGTCGAATATTTCGGTCGGTTTGTGAGCTTTATATACAAAATTTCATCCCGAAATATATTCTAGAATGTACACTTGAGTAACGTATTTTTTCAAAGAATGGCGATCGCTATCGTTAAAAGTAAAATGGCGCAATCAACCTTTCTATGGCCATTTAATAGAACAATTCATCTCCAGAAATGGACCCGTATATTGACCACTTTGATATTCTATTTTTATATTTATGAAATTAAGTGAATAGATTTTCTTAAAAATAATTGGGTTTAGTGCCAAATATGAATAAATCTCATACTCCTAAGGTGTTAGTTTCCGATCTGCTAGTTTAAGCTTTTCCTCATATGGCTTTAACTCACCTTTACTAATTTTTTTCTCCAAAACCCAGTTCCATCCACAATAAATCAAATAAAAAACAATTTATTTTTAAAGTAATATTAAAGATTTTTATTAATAATGTAAGTAAATTTAATTGTCAGTTTGTAGTAAATAAAAAAGCTAAGCCATAGCAGTGAAACATCTAAAAAAGTACTTACCCTCATCTAGTAGTTAACAGAAAAAAAGACCATAAAAAGGAACAACAAATTGTTCAGCCAACATTTCCTCCTCAATGCTAAAAGGCAGCAGAAAGACAGAAAATTTAGGGATCCCCTCCTGGTGGAAGAAGCACAGTTCGTTTCCGTGCCAGCATTCGTGTTTAATTCTTATGGTAATCTCAAAAATTGCTGGGAATTTTTTCTTAAGCCTTCCAAAAGATTTCATTCGATCTTTAAATTATTTAGCAGCAACTGTCGATGAAGCGCATAGCTGAAGCCAGGAATGCAGATACTGAAACTAAAAATAATTTTGTATTAATTTTCACAAATACTTTTTGCAGCCAAAAAACAACAAAAGTGGAGTTAATGGGGATTATATCTATAATAGTTTCGATTATATTACGTAAGTACTTGTTCATTGATCACTTTGAGCTCAGACTTTTTGTAAGGACGCAATTGATTATAATACCGCTGGTCGTAACATCTGATGAGCTCAATGACAACAGATGAATGCCGAGCAAATAATAAAACATACCAGAAACCAGGGATTGCCGGGGCTGGTGACCGCCACCCGTAGCTGACCAGCATCTACCACATCAACAGACCATTAGCACTGCTTAGCACTTCCACTGAAAATACATAAATTAAAAAAAAAAACAGAACTTAATAATTTGCTCTTCAATCATCTCAGCAAAATAATTAAGTAGAAAAAAATCTTAAAATGAAGACAGCACGAAAACTCATTTTCAATTTCAACAAGTTAAATTACAATAGTGCCTAAAAATAACACAATACAAGGTGCTTTCCAAAGAAAACAGGACTTTTTGAATCTAGCGCCCTCTGGTGGCATCATCTATATGTCGACTAATGCGTTCAAATCTGCTATTTTTATCGATTATCCAGTGAGAATTTCAATTCATCTCATTGATTGGAAGTGAAGTTATTGCGTTTTAAGTATCAGTATGTTTGTGTTATCGGTGCGAAAATGATCTTCAAAGCAAGAGCCAACATTAAATTTTGTTTTAAAATTGGTAAATCTTTTACCGAAACGCTTCAAATGATGAAATAAGTTTATAGTGATGATTGCCTATTCCGTAGCAGAGTGCTCGAGTGGTTTCAACTTTTTGAAAGTGGTCGTGAGGACATAAATGACGATAAACCTGTGGGCCAATCAAAATGCGTCATCACCGTAAATTCCATCGAAACTGTTTGTGAATTCATTAAAAATCAGCCGAAATCATCATTGAAATTCATGGAAATGGAATTGAACATCTCCAAAACATCGATTTATCGCATTTTGACCGAACATTTGGGCTTACGAAAGGTGTGTGCACGGTTTGTTCTGCACAAGTTGACTGACCTAAAATTGCTCAGAATCCAACATTTGACGGACGATTATTTGACCAAAAACCACATTTTAACCATTAAACACTCCCCGTATTCATCTGATATGGTACCGTGCGACTTCTTCCTTTTCAGAAAAATGCATTTGTCCATGAAAGGAAAGCGTTATGCAGACGTAGAGGCCATTCAAAAGGCTTGCACCGGCATACTGGCGGCCATACCGGCCAACGAGCTAAAACACTCGTTCGACATGCTTTTGGACCGTGCAAAAAGCTGTATTGAAGCAGAAGGAGACTGTTTTGAATAAAATAAATTGATTTTGCCGAAAAAACCATTTGTTCTGTTTTTTTTTTTTAAGTCCTGTTTACTTTGGAACGCATCTTGTACTTTATTAGGTGTTCAAACTGAATATATTTATTAAATTTACAAGCAACATTCATTTTGACATATAGTAATTTAGCTGCCAACAGAAGAGCTACAAAGAACAGCAGAAAACAAAGAAATACAAGTTTAAAGAATCGAACAAAGGTAAAAACAATTTTCAGAAAAAAATTCTATAAAATACAGCTTTGCACTTATTATATAAATTATGTATGTGTTTGTGTATACCAGTATCTTCGCGTGCATTTCACACAATTGAAAGCCAACCCTCCATTGTGGCTCTGCATAATGGACAGTCGTTTCATAATGAATTCGGCAAACATTTGCGCTTTTCAAAACTCCAATAAATAAGCTTATGGTGAATTGGCCGGTGGCGGATATGGCATTTATTGATATATAGTGATATACATGTGTATTTATTTGGTTCTTTCAGTATATAATACAAATATAAATATTATTCTTATGTTTGCATAGTATTGTTTCAAGTTTTCGTATTTCCTTATCTAATTTTTTGCCGTTTCTAGCTTTTTAATATTTGCAAGAGCAATTAAAACGCAGTAAAGAAAAAAGTTTAACAAAACCAGTAAATGTAATATACCTTCGCTTATTTCCAAATAGAAATTAAAATACAGAAAAAGAAGGAAATGTTAATTTAAAGTACAAAATTCTTTTAACTGATTTAAGCAAAAACTCTTCTACATATTTTACCCTAATATGTTAAAAAATATATATAATTTATGATGTATACCTTGCATCATTACACACAAGTTAATTTAGCTGAAAATATTTCATAGGTAAAATATTTTGAAAAAGCTTCTTTTTTTCTGAAAACTTAAAATAATCATAAGTTTCTATTTAGGCAGCTAATAAAAGAATTTTAAAATTAACAAATAATTAAAAATTTCCAGCATAATACAATTCATTATTTTTTGATATTACGAAATATAAATAAATAAAATTCAAAGTTAATTTTACAATTTATTTTAATTGGCAATTATATATTTTGAAATAAACTAACTCTAGCATTTATTGATATCAATAAATATTTTGCTAATAACACAATTAGCAATAATTGGCTTTGTAAGCGACAAACATTTGTTAACGCCATAAATACATTTCAAATGCAAAATAATTACTTTAAATACAAGTCAGCGCAATCGGTTTTTAATTAACATCCCACGAATGGCACAAGTCTTATGGACACCCACGACTTGCTTGTTGGCTAAATTGCAATATAAAAACAACAAAGAATAACAATATATATTTTTTATTTTTATTCTTTAGTTTTCTAATTAACACGCAAAATCCGCCTACCTAAAAACAACAATCATCAACACGCCAACGTACGCGTTACAAAAACAATAAAAACAAACAGTAAAGCGCGAAAAAATGTTCACAAATCACAAATATTAAATGGCCGCCGGAAAAGTAAA
Source organism: Bactrocera neohumeralis (assembly GCF_024586455.1). Taxonomy (NCBI): domain Eukaryota; kingdom Metazoa; phylum Arthropoda; class Insecta; order Diptera; family Tephritidae; genus Bactrocera; species Bactrocera neohumeralis. The sequence goes on along the minus strand of NC_065919.1, from coordinate 77,592,430 downwards.
GAAAAATTAAATATTTTTGAGCGTAACGAAAAGTTGTGATTACAATTTGGAAGGCAGGCAGGCGGCTGCTAAATATTTTTACCAAATAAATTTGCGTTTTTCATCAGGTGTTGCCGAAAATTATTAATTTGGCATGCCACATGTGGCAAGCACACGCAAATATTTACCGCCTATTCGCATGTCATTTAAGGCAAATTTCTTAATCTCGCGTTGGAGATATGAGCACAATGCGCATGAACACACACACACTTATACATATGGACATATATTTATATTTACATTTATGTTATTTTTTTTTTGTCTATAGAAACAGGTCGTCCCACTATCTTGATAGTGGGTGTGCATAAATAACGCCAGATGCGTTTACCGATAGTCACGGTTGTGTGGTTGTTGTTTGTTGTTGCATTTGATCGCTGCTTGATTTTTCGAAGCCGATTGCATGCTGCGGCAACACTTGTTGGCAATTTTGCAATTAAAATTCTTTGCAAATATTTTTTGTTGTTATTGTAATTATTCTGGTAAAACAGGTTAATTAACTGCTAATTTGTGCTCTTTCTTTTCTGTATTAGTAAATATAAGTTTGTAATATGTTTTTGTAATGCCATAATAAACAAAGTTAATGACTTCAAGCTGCAATTATCGCAGCGAGAAGTGAAATAGTTTGTTGCTTGGAATATGCATTCAGCCATTCATGCACTTTTATACAAGTATAGTAACTGCATAGATGAATATGTAAATGTTTTTGCTGCACAGCAGTAGTCTTCGAAATCAATTAGCAAGAGTTAGTAGATAATAAAATATATTAATTAATAATATTCTCTGGACATATGCACAAATAAACATACAATATACTACATATATAGATATAGACTGTTATTCTTAGCAAATTGAAAACGAGCTTATTAGATTAACGGGCAGTGACCGCTCTACTGAGGTCATGAGAATAAGAAATTAAAAATAGCCTTATTTTTGCTTTAGATATACATATATGGGTGTGATGAAGTTCTTAAAAGCCTTAATATAAGCAGTTATTAGAAAATAGTCTTCAAAAAAGTATATTTTAAGCTTCTTAATCTTTACCACTAAATTTATCTGCGATTGTTTTCTAACTATCGCCAGCCTTTAGATAATTTCGGCTAAGGTATTATGTTATGTAGTGTTCTTTAACATTTTCTTAGGTTGATGGTTTATATAAGTTCCGATGATGTGATGATGACTATAAATAAATATTATGACTATTCAGAAAATCTGACAACAGTATGTTCTTACGAAATACAAATGCAAAATTAATCAAGCTAACATTTCATCGTCAAAAATTAATGTTTCATACTGGTTGCAACGGCTGGTATGAGTAATCTTTGAATGTGTGCGAACTATCTTATGGGGTTACGTGGGTTTGCGGGTTTCAAAAAATCGATTTTTTTATTGTCTTATTATTATCTGCAATACCTCTAGAATATTGTTCTAAATTTCCAAGTTGATCCGAGTAATAGTTTCGGAGATTCGGCCTTGAGAACTTGTGCGCTCGAGGCTAACTGGGCTAAGTTCGCCGTCTTAAAACGCGGTTGTTTCGAAACTGTGTTTTTGAAGTCTGTTATCACGATTTTTCGAAAACTACTCAAGCGATCTTTATGAAATTTTACACAGGTCTTCGAGATATAACTCTTAAAGACTTGATCATAGGATTTTTTTCTTTCCAAATACAACTATTTACAAAAAAAAATGTCGCGAAATTTTCACGGAAATTTTAATTTTTTTGTAAAACTGTCGGCCAAAAATCCAATTTTCATTTTTTTTTCGCGTTCTAAGTTAAGGTATTAAGTATTTAAAAAAATGTTTGACACAAAATACAAATATATTTGATTACAAAACACGATTTCAGAAATTTAAAAATTCTCTTCAACTTCAACGTAAGGTCGCTACCAAAGTGACAGTAATTGCAGTTTATTGAAGTTCACCTGAAAATACACCGCAAATGCCGTAACTTGTTTGGCTAAACTTCGTACTCAAATAAATTGAAGGAAATGCTTTCAGTATAGAAATCCCAAAATAATGGTTAAGGTCCAATAAGACAAAAGAATCATACATTAGACTAAAAATATTGCAGGAAAAGCATGATAGACGCTTGCAACGTTTAAAGAGAACACTGGAATCAAATGCAGCGAAATAAATTAACCAAAACTCAGCGAAATATTCTCGTGCAACGGCAGCCATAACTGTGGCGACTGTGGCATAAAGTATGTTGTTGTTGCTTATTGGCAATACCGACAAGAAGAAAAATCTGATCAATAAATTTACGAGCAAAAAAATTAAGAAGATCCAAAAATATTGCACAGTTCGGCCGCTAAAGGGACCCTTCCACGACTGACAGGCAGCCGAAGTGGCAAACGAGACTCAGCGCCAACTTATAGAAAGCTGATTATGAAAATCTAAAAAGAATTTTATTTTTTCGCTCTTACTTTGTACGTGTGGCATGTTGCGCAAAAATATGCACCGTGCCACACAAGGTACGAGTACCTGTCATAACGCGCCAGCAAATTGTGTGTGTGTGTGTGCGGTCCACGGACACAGTCGCTGTGTTTTGATTGCAATATGACCACAGCAAAACTGATGAATGCCGCAATGTGGCGTAAAAGGCGGTGGTGTTGATCTGTTGCTAGTGTGCATGTGTATGCAAACGCTGGCTGGCTGGTGCTAGGTGTTTGGTGCTTGGCGCTGTTGTGATGGCGAAGACGATGACGCTGCTGTTGATTAGCGCGAACTACTCAAGTAGCCATGCAACGTAGCTACACAGCAGCGCAGAGAGCAAGAGTGCCAGCTCGGCAATTGGTGTTGCACACCCGCTGGCTAAGCGCTGCGCGACGAAGCGTCAATGTGGCAGCTATCGACACGCTGTGCGTCTTGTTGTTGGCGTCGCGGCGTCCAAACCGCTCGGGGCGATGATATTGGATAGCTGCTGCGCTGACTGCCAGGTTGAACGCTTTGCCGTGCGAATGCTGTTGGCACGTCGTTTGGCCACTTGCAACTTGCAAATTGGCGTGTGGCAGGCAGTGAACTATTTCACTACTTATTCTTTGGTTTTTTTTATCTACTTTATGGTTTGCCGGCACTTGGCAGTTTTTACTTATTTAAGTTTAATGAAGTCGCAAAGCGTTTCGGAGCAGATCTTATCATCTTGCCACTTGCTACTGGCGCTTTTGCGAATTGTGAAATGTTTATGCAACAATTTCGTAGATTATTACGTAAATGCTACCTATGTGCCGCGGTGTTGCATTGAGCGAACGCATGTGTGGTCCATCAGCACACCAAAAAGGTTTTAAAAATGGAAGCATGAAAACGAAATGAAACTGGAAATTTGGAAAGCAACCAACTGTCAGACAATATTACGAAGACTACTGCGCTCCACTAACAACAACGACAATAATTTCGTGCCAAAAATTTACAAAAAACGGTTGCGAATTTTGTTTGCCCTTCGCAAATGTTGTTGCGCAGCTAAGGTAGCCAAGCAGTGGTTGGCTGTAAGCAGCAACAACCGGCCTGCCTGCCACAAAAATGCCATTGCACTTCAAGCATGCAAACAACAAAGCTTATAAACAAATATATAGCATTACTAAAGCGAAAAATCAATAATATTGTTGTAGTGCAACACATGTCCGCCTTATACCTTGGCATAGTTTGTTTTGTTTTTCTTGCTTTAGTTATTCATGGCATTGTTTATTACTCTGCTACATTACAACTACAAAAAAAATGTAGCAAAATTGTACTCGTAACAACAAGTTCAGCGGCAGCAAAAGCAGCAGCACGTGAATCAAATCAAAAATTGTTGAACATGAAAATTGGAGTCACAGGTCAGAGCGGACACAATGGCTGGTACACCTGGTAGACATGACAAACATACGAAGCGACGAGGAGTACATATGCAGAAAAATAAAACTACAATAACGTTGTATCTGAAATTTTTTGTCAAGAAAAATACCAGCATATACATTAGGGTGTGTCATTCTGAGGCAACCTTTTTTTCAACTGAAAAACAGGCTAAAAACTTCCGAAAATGTGAAAGAGAAAGCCACTCAAAAGATGAGCTCTTAATATTAATATTAAGACGTGCCTCTTTCAAATTTTCTGTTTTCCATATAAATTACATGGAAAAAAAATCGTTTTTTTTTTGTGATGGTTATTCAGCAGAGGTTATTATATGTGCACGCGATGGCTGTCAGTTGGGATGGTAAACACGATTCGGATTCTACTCGAGGATCGAGTTTTCTCGTAAAATAATCGATTTTTCGAATGTCAAGAATCGATTCTTAATCGACTTCAACTACTGAATATCGAATCCGAAAAATCGATTATTTTACGAGAAAACTCGATTCTCGAGTAGAATCGGAATCGAGTTTACCATCCCTACTGGCAGCCATCGGGTGTAATGCCATATTAACCTGCACAATAACCACCACAAAATGATTTTTTTTTTCC
>NC_065919.1:77572958-77587857 GCF_024586455.1 Bactrocera neohumeralis | reverse complement strand
AAAAGAAACTAAAGAAAAAAGAAAAGAAATTATCGTGACTGCATAAATATTCAGAACAAATACATATAAAATGTAATCCGAATCGACTGTACCAGTTCCGATGGTATAGCTTTATCGAAACCAGAGGAGACCAGAAGTAAAAAATCGAAAAATATTGTATTGAGAAAACAGGGCGCAGGTATGTACTAAGGCACAGCTTCCTAAAAGTATATTAATTTATATAAATAGTACTGTACTTTAGTTTAAAGCTATGAAAAGAGCTATCGTTCACTAAATTCAATTTTCAAAAGTTTCAAAGTGGTGAATCCTTTAAATATTTGTTGAAATATTTTTAAACACATCACACTGCATATCGTTTTTAAATACTAAACTTTGAAAATTGTTCCTGACTAATTTTTTAATGATGAATTTTTAACTGAATACGTGTGCGTCTTGACAGCCTGTATTTATAATTATATATATTTTATTCATGCCCTCAATGCTATTATTGGCGTCTGTTTAGCTCAACTAGTAGTATGTAGTATGCAATTCAGCACAGTCTCCTGCCATAATTATAATAAAATTTATGTTCTAGCGGATAATTACAAGAGCTCGCTTATAATTTTCTGGTTGCCTAGCATTTTTCAACAACACTCATTCACTTTTACTCAACAACTACAACTGCGGCTGACAGCGACAGCAGGGTATGTTTATATATAACTATTTGCTTATAGGGATATACCCAGAGAAACGTGTGTGTTTATGTGCAGTCTGCTTTGTTGCAACGCTGATTGCAGCTTATGTTTTTAACTGTGCGCTCATAAAGTGACCGAGAATTTATAAGAATTTCATGGCCGGAGTGACAGTTTTATGATGACCGGTGCTTAAAAACTCGAAGAGCGGAACAAGTGGTGCGTTCCGAGAGAATAAAAAAAAACATTCCCGAATTAATGTTGGGGAATTGTTGCAAGATGAAAAAGTGCTGATTGGATAGTTCCTAGAACTGTTGTCGGATGTCTGCGATTATTGAAAGAATGCAGAAATGGCAGCACCATAATTTTGTTGCCGATTAAATGACTAAAGTTAACAAAGAGCAAAGTAATATACACACATACAAAGCAGTTAGCACAGATTTTCCAGCGATAGGAGAAAAACTTCTGCAAAGAAAGGTCTTAAGGCGCTTATTTAGCCGAGAAGAAACAGAAAATTGGTTTTCTTATTTGAGTATTTGTTTTCGTATTAAACGATTAGCACAAATCCAACGTAAAAGCGAAAACTTACATCACCAATAATGAGTATAAGAATATGTACATAACTACATGTGTGACAGCGAGAGTAGCGAGAGTTTTGCAGTTCACACAATTCCTTACATTAAAAAGTCACGGTTCAAACGACCGTTTGCATTAATAACATTGTATGTCTTGAGTGCAAACTGTGCATATGTTTTGCTCACGCTATTAATTTTCATGTATTCGCACGTGTGTGTACATATGTTCGTGTGTTCACCTGTATGCTTAACATTTAATTGTTATCAGCGGTTTAACGCAAATGTGCCACAAATTATAATAATCTGCGAAAAGCACAAGCTTAAGGCCCTTAAACGAACTTTAAATAAAAAAAATCAAATAATCAAATAATAACACAAGTATAAATACGTGTAGAAATTCAGAATAATAGATTTCAACCAGCTGATGGAATTCGAACAGACATTGTAGAAGTTACAGACGACTTTACTGGCGTATTACTCTACGTACCGTTATCCTACAGCTTTCCGTTAATTAATTGATTTAATGCGTTACAACAAAGCAAAAACAACAACAAAAATCATATACCCTAAATTAGCATACGAATAACGTCGGTCTATAATTTTTACCACAGAAAAATAAAATTTGTATGAATCCGAGTGCATATAAAAACGGTATTAATTCCCTCAGCAACACCTGAACGCACCGAAAATGGTGCGTTGCCAATTATTCAGCTCATTCACGTAAAATTGCTGAAATTTAAGAATCTGAAGAATTTCCTCAGCACTGCCAGTCAGTAAACAACTCGCTGTGATGCCATAAAAAGCTGGCAGAGCTCAAGCCCAATGACCATAAATAAAATTAACACTTTCCGCTGCGACCAAAAAAGGCGAAGGCATGCATCGGCTGGATTAATTTTCTACCAATATAAGCAGTCACACATACATGCAGCTCTAGAGTATGCAACCCAACCCATATATTCACCCATATACAGACACATGCGCGCTGCCACAGCGACAATTTTCTTGTCCAATTGAGAAGCTTAGCAACTTAAATATATTTAATTAAGTCATATTTTAAGAGAAGACTCTGAAGACGCGTTGAGCTGGGAGTGTACGCTGAGTTTAGAAGTGAGTGGTAAAGGATAATGTCTTGGGATAGGTTAAAAAGCGAACTAATAATAACTCAGTTAGTTGCATACGTTACTTGTGGTTGTGTGCGATATGTCAACGGATTATTTCTTTATTTAGACTGTTTCAGTCTCATAATGCAATTATAACTGTCTGCCGATGTGGTTAGGAGTGTGTGTGTTTATCTGCAGGGTGAACAACTACACCGGCACTTACGCAAGGGCTAATTGTTCGTTGGTTTATCTGGGCACACAATCTGCCAAAAGCGTCACAATGTTATATCTCGGTGTCAGCATACAACTTGCTGCTTATGCATCAACTGTGAACTCACTTAAATTGTTGTTGATTTTATCTGTGGTTTTTAGAAAATCAGCGCGGTAGCATCTTTTTGATTTACAACCCTTAGAGCTTGCCGCTCATTAGACGTGGCGAGAAAAGTTATCTGCATATGCAAATATAAATGATAATCCCTTCCTAATTTCCTTCTCTATCTCAGCATTTTGGGTATCGAGTTAATCTTCCAAAGCCTCAACCAGGTAGATTTGACTGTCTGCTGTTGGGAACTGAACTTGAAACTCTCTCCATAAGTGCAGACATACATGACCATTTAAAAACTAGATATATGTATGTATATGCAAAATAAATCAGTAGAAATGTGCATAATTATGACTGTGCTTGGACACATGGCCATATGTGTCAACTCATAGCAAACACTAATAAACTCAGATATGTATAATAATTCCCTGTGCACCTTGACGTTGTCAGTAATGCGGTGTGCCAATAAATTCCAGTGGATTAGACGGTCAGGCGACCGCATAGATGAAAAGCTGAGACGTAAAAGCGGTGCACATGAAATTATACAGGTTATGCGCATGCGCACCAACGTCAATCGCTACCAACACTTGCAGGCATACACACACTGACACATTTTGCACATAATACAGCTGCACAGGCCGTTGATAATATAAATGTCTGGCAACATTAGATTTTTAAACTTTTTGCTCGCTCAGGTAAGTGAGAGTCTGAAGTAGAACAAACACAATATACCCAAGTGCCTGCGCACCGCCGACAATGCGCATTTGGACGCCATATGCACGCATTCTTGTCCCTGCAGAATGGAATCTCAGCGCTGAGAGGCTTTGAGCATGCAGCGTGAATTATCGACCCAACTTGACATTGCAAAAGCGTCGAATGCGGTTGATGAAGGAATGCCAGGTGCACATATGCAGATAACTAATAGCATTAGCGAGATTCGGAATGGCACTGGAAGCTACGAGTAGTGTTCGATGACTGGTGACTAGATGTCAATGAACTTCTATGTGCGTTTGCACGTATGGTGGCTTCTTAGGATAGCATTTCGAATTTTAATATTGACAGTTGATAGATGAGAATTGTCACAAATACTCGTACATAACTGATGCTAAATGGTAGCGAAAGTAAATATTTGTTTGATCCTTCTAAATGATTATGATAAAACTCAATGGTGCTTTATGACATTTAGAAGACAACTTTGACAGAGGAAGCACAAAATATTTTTATTTGAAAATGTTTTTGGCTGTTTGCCACAGAGCTATAGAAGTCGGCAGCATTGATGTTGGAAGCATTGAACTCTTAATTGATTACTGTATTGGTTTCGTCCAAAAAAATTGACAGTTGGTTAAAGTTTTCTCTATACAGTCTTGGCGGAACCTCTTATGCTCTATAAAGTTGAGTTTTTATTCTCCCTGCCTACTTATTTACCTTCTGGATTAGAAAAGTCTAATGTGAAGTGAATTTGCTCTGGAAAAATCTTTCTCTAGTAAAATAGCAGGCTATCTTTTTTGTTGGCCGAGGTGTTGGTATCATATGAATGAATGTATAAATTGCTTACACTAATAAATAAGATGTTCTGTATATAAACCTTAAAGATACAGATGTGAAACTTTTCATTTGTATGGTAGTGGTTTTTTATCGTTTTTTTCAATATATCACTAGTTCTTCCAGATCCATATACAAGGTGCGTTCCAAAGTAATCTTTATGAATCTAGCGCTCGCTGGTGGAGCCATCTATATGACGACTGGTGCGTTAGAATCTGCTATATTTATTGATTGTCCAGTAAGAATTTCATGGAAGCGAAGTTATTGCGTTTTAACTGTCAGTATATTTGTGTTATCGGTGCGAAAATGAGCATCGAATAAAAAGTCAACATTAAATTTTGTTTTAAAATTGATAAAACTCTTATCGAAACGTTTCAATTGATGAAACAAGTTTACGACGATGATTGCCTATCCTATATCAGAGTGCACTAGTGGTTTCAATGTTCTCAAAGGGTCGTGAGGACATAAATGACGATCAACAAGTGGACCAATCAAAATCCGTGATCACCGGAAATTCCACCAAAACTGTGCGTGATTTCATAAAAAAATAGCCGAAATCATCAATGAAATTCATGGAAATGGAATTGAACATCTCCAAAACATCGATTTATCGCGAGCGTTCCAAAGTAAACAGGACTTAAGAAAAAAATTAAACTAGAAACAGATAGTGATTTCATAGTTGTAAGAATTGAAACTTTGACATTCATGTGAAACTTAAAATCGTGCTGAATACTAGTTGCCAAAATTTGTTGCAAAAGATGAGATGCAATCATATTAATACTTGCTTCTCGATGTCTAGTCCTGATTTGTGGAAACAAAGATTGAGAACCTTAATATGAAATACGATAACTTATCTAGTGTCCCTAACTAGGCTCCAAGTTTACAATTTTCATATGGTATAAATTAAAATTTAGTTACATTTTAATGGCTGAACTTTGTTATAAAGCTTGTAAAACTTTATAGTCTTTATTAAAAATTAATTTTTAAAAAACTATAAATTTAATATTTCTATAAAAAAATTAAATTTTGTATATGCCCCGCACACCAAATTAATGATCTCCAATTCGATATGCCAAAATTCGTGGTAGCAATTTCCAAATTTCACCTTGGATAACAGTAACAAATTATCAGCAACATCTAATCTAAAAAAAAATGTTTAGTGGAATTTCGGTATCGTTTTGAATGCAAAGGAATATTTTTAAATTTAGACGTATAAGCGATGTGAATATACACAATAAAACTAAGTTAATTAAATGAAAAAGCAATAAATATGATTTATTATATATTTAGCTGGGAAAAATAATAATAAATTAGCGATTAGTTGCCAATTAAGAAATGGTTAAAATTGCAGTTATTGTAAAAAAAGAGAAAAAAATATTTTTCCATATGGAAAGCATAGCAAATGGTCAGATATCTTTACATCGCTTTTCTTTCATCGGGCACAGCAACATAATTGGGACTACCCTATTTTCAACGCCTTCAACAAGCCAAGCACTTCACTGAGAAACGAGATAAAAAAACTCCCACGAAAAGCCGATGGTCGCCCGATAAGGCTGACAAATTCATGTCGCACACACACACATAAGACTTTATTTTATTTTTTTGTGGCTGCCACAAATTGTGGCACATAACTTGCAATGCTGCTTCCAAATTTGCTTTATTTTCATGCCAATAACTTTCGCAAAAATAAAATTTACAACAAACATGTTTTTTCAGCAGCAGTTAACCTTTCCATATGTGGACATGAAATGGTTCGGTATGTGATTTTTATATTTCTTTATAAAGATTTACAATTATATGAGTGTGTCAGGCGCAAGAAACGTTTTAAGTGTACCCACATGAATTTATAGCACGCCGCTGTATCTTGCCGTAACTGGCTGTTTGTTCCTTACTCGAGAAAATTGAATGCTCAAATAGTTGTTGTTGTACGGAAATATTTGAAATAATTTGTCACAACAAAGTGACAAGTTTGCTATGGATTTTTGGTGCGTTGCATAAATATTTGCAATAGATTGCAATTATTTATTCATTTGTAAATGTACATATAACTATAAAAGTACAATGAGCTGCAAAATTTAAGCTGGAAGAATTGATAAAAAACTGGGTTTAAAAAACCTACACTGATGTACTTTTTTTGGTTTCAACAAATTTAGAGCGCCTTCTTCTTCAAAAAAAAAAAAAAAAAAACAGAAACAAAAATGAAAAACAGTCCTCATAACTAAACGTTCCTCGTTCTGGAAAACGGAAATTCAATTTGCTCTTTATTTTCGAACGCAAACAACGAACCACTAACTATGCAACCTCACTAGAAAATAATAGGCTGCGCCGCCTGGGTGGCACGGAAAATCCATTGTGGTCTTTGTGGCGCAAAAAATGCAATTTAATGAGCTTCGTTTGCAACCAAAGACGAAATCACATGTGCTCAGCACATATTTGTAGGAGTGGCATATTATCATTGAAATCGGTGGAGTAGTTCCCGAGATATGGTTTTTGGTCCATAAGTGGGCGACGCCACGCCCATTTTCAATTTTTAAAAAAAGCCTGGGTGCAGCTTCCTTCTGCTATTTCTTCCGTAAAATTTAGTGTTTCTGACGTTTTTTGTTAGTCGGTTAACGCGCTTTTAGTGATTTTCAACATAACCTTTGTATGGGAGGTGGGCGTGGTTATTATCCGATTTCTTCCATTTTTGAACTGTATATGGAAATGCCTGAAGGAAACGACTCTATAGAATTTGGTTGACATAGCTATAGTAGTTCCGAGATATGTACAAAAAAACAACTGTACTAGTTGTAAAAACGATATATACTCACATATATATTATATATATATATATTTATACATACCTAAAAGTATTTGAAAATGTGGAGGCATATTGCACAGTAATTGACTGATAAATATTGAATAACTTGAAAAAAAAAATTACTCTCTTATATATTTTAATTATTTGGAATATTATGAATTTAATTTTACTTCTTTTCATTTAATGATGAGAGGAAGTTAGTGAAGTGAAAAATAATAAAGTAGCCTGCTTGAATTAGCTCTCTTTTAAAATAAGCTGCAGATATATTTTCTGAAACAAGAGTACTAAGAATATTCGTCGGAAATGGAAATATAACTTTTTCTTCTTTTTCTATTTTCGACAGCAAAAGCAACAGCAGCACAACCGTATCAAAAGACGATAAGAGGTGCATTCAGTGAATTCCAATTCCAGAAAGAGGCTTAGGTGTATGCTTTTACTGCAGTAAGGGCATTCTTTACAAGTAACAATTGCAAGCGGAAGCAACTGCAAAAATGCAAATATGCTTTCTGTCTGCACTGGACACATTATTGGTTTTGATAATGTCGCTATTATTTGATATAGGAAGTTTAAATTTAAACTCTAATTCGTAGTTATTCTGCTCTGCTATAAATTAAAGTACGTTGCTTAAGTCTTTTGAAGTGATAGGTTATTTGGTGCTATTAGAAACCAGAACTGTCAAAAAAGCAAATTTAGTAATTCATAAAAATCAAACAGCTCTTAGCTTGATCTCTAAATCTGCTTCATCAACAGCCATTTCTCAAAGTTGGCAAGTGCCGTTATGCGAGCTTACAGTTTTAGTAACTGAACTGATTTGCATATAAAATTATCAAAATGTCTAATCGAGGCAATGAATTAACCAACGTCAACATAAGCAAAGTTTATTTTACTGCACTGCAACTCCAAGCAAAGAGTGTTCACATGCGGGTGTGTGTATATAAGTGTGCTGCGATTGCGATAAAATGATATGAACTTGGGAGTATAGCGTCTAGACACGCGATATGTAAATTTTACTTGCAATTCGCGTGTTGAATCATTGGAAATTGTCAACGTGCCGCAAACAGTTGTATACATATATGTGTTTCTAAAAGCAAACAGGTATACATATGTTTAAATACATATGTAGATTTCTTTATTTAAATATTGGCAAAATTATTTTTGTGGATATAGGTGTATAGCCCTGTAGACAACACTTGTCGCACGTTTAAGGTGATTCAGGAGTTGTAAGAGGGCAAGAGATATCCAAAAACCTCAAATGAACAAGTGTCCAAAAGCACGAAAAGATTCTTAATGGTTAGCGCAAGAGTGCAATAAAAATAAACTTAACTATGCAACACAAAAATAAAGTTTTAATGAGATTAGTTTCAATACACTTCTGGAAAAATGAACATGAGCAAAATTTCAGAGTGATATCTCAAAAGCCGACATGACGGACATGGCTTAATCGACTCAGCTCATCATGCTGATCAATTATGTGTATATTTCATAGGATCTCCAACATTTCTTCTGGATGGTACATATTTTGTGGTCAAACCATACCTTTTCAGTATGTAATGAAATTATAGAGTCCAATGAGTACTTCTTAAAATAGAAACAAAAAATGCACATCTAACATTCCCAACTATGTCGTCACAACACGAAAGTCTATCCTACGATATCTTAAATACAGGTCTGCATTTCAATGATTCTACAATGTAATTGAAGGGCCACTAAAAGCTGTAAACATGTCAACACAAATAATGGCAAGCAGTTAGCAATAACAATAACCGTTATGGCCTACAAATAAACATCACTGAAATCAGTTGACCGCAAAAGGGACACAAGTTTATATCTTAGTATGCTAAAAATAGGTGCCGACATGATGCTTTCAACAGAGAATTCTAAAATACTTGAAAACTGTTGACATTTTTATCTTTATGACAATTCGCACTTATTGCCAATGGATGGAATATTAAAAACGTTTTTAAAAATCTTGTTTAAAAATACGTTAGGCCACACACCTTAAATAAAACAGTTGGCATGTTAGCTTACATATGAGTGATTCGCCGTTGTCGACTTTTGACATCGGAATGTCGCGGTACCCAAATTGGTAATACCAGGCATTGAAATGCAGTAAGCACATTAACAATGGCATCGGTGACTCGACAGCTATAAGGCAGCTAGTCTTTAAGGATGTGCACACATTCAAACCGTCTATATACTTTCATAGTTTTATTCTCAGAGTCATATTAAGATAAATAAATTCTACATTTGAGGGCGCACCTTCAACAGCAGCTCATTCTTGTTCATCCTTCGTGCGTGCAAATTGCAGGTAAATGGGTAGTTGCAATAAAAATCGATGCAATTTATCTTCACTGTAATTCTTTGTTATTGCGTTCAGTTTTGTTATCGTTGTACTATTAATGCTGACGACGCATTGCACAATCGGTTGATTTCTAGTCTCATAGTTAATGTTATGTATGGTCGGCAATTGCTTGAAACATTAATTGTTATGACTTTGCCCGACTTGACTAATCTATTCCCTCAGTTTTTGAGGTAGCTAGCACACGTCTCAAGAATCTGTTCATATGTCAGAACCGACGAAATCGAGCCACAATAGCGCATAGTGTCATTCGAATTGAACGATCAAAGTCAAGTTCCTGTATATCTTCACACAATTTAGCACGAATTGTTGTGTAAGTCAGAAGTACAATCCTTGAACAAATTTTTCAGATCGGATCAATACCACTAAACAAACTGACCCATTAAAATCTTTTTATATATTTTTGTGCTATCATAAAAGCAACCGTGAAAGATTTTATGGATTCAGTTTAGAAGTCTGTTCGTTAATTGATATGGGACAGATTTCTTCATTTAGATGGAGTGGATGGATGGATGAATGTGGACTACAAATGGCTAACAGGTAGATACATTTCGAGTAACAGCCGTCAGGTGACAGTTCTCAAAATTATATTAGATATAGATTGTAGCTTATACATAGTAATTAAACCGATATAATGACATAGATGCATAGAAAAGATATTTAACTAAATTTGTTTGAAATCTGTAGTTGCTAGGGTATGAAATTCAAGCTAAAAGTAGGCGGTCTCTTTCTTTAGCTTATTCAATTCAGCTTTAGTAGTTTGTAAAATATATACTCCTATACCAAACATTCCATGGTACTTCTCGAGCTTTGCCTCTTAACTTTTCGAATTATTTTGTTGAAGAATGGTTCCAGCTCCATATAACATGTATTCTCCTGACCCAGTTTTATTCAACCCATTATTTCTTTTAAAAAAAATATATAATAATTTATATTAAAATTACTAGCTTAATCCAGGTAAATAAACTTCTAAGCTGTTGCTTAGCAATATTTCAAACTCAATTTCCCTTTCATCAGCCAATAATTTTTCAAAACTTCCCACATAGCAAATGCAGTGTAGTATACAACAACAATAATGAATATGTAAAAAGCTGAAAATACTTCAGCGTTCGACTAGTAATGGCAAATTGCGCTTTCAACGAACAATTAGTCTCGCACTTAATGATTGCAGCAACTTGTACGCATATAGACACATGAGTGAAAAATCTAAGTTAAACTCGTGTCAAATTAAAATCAACGCGCCAAAGGCGACATCAGTTGCATTAAAAAGCAATTACTCACATGGCCAAATATGTACAAATACGCATCGATCGCTCCCATACGCACATAAATGCACTTGTTTATATTGCATGAGTGAAAAAAATCGCATAAAATTTAAATCTCATGTTCTTTATTTGAAACGTTAGATTGGTTCATGACATTTACTTTTTGAAGATAATTTCATTTAAATGTTGAAGGTTTCAACAAGATGGCGCTACATGCCACACAGATTCTATGCATTTTGAAAAAGAACAATTCATCTCACATGGACCCGTAAGTTGGCCACCAAATCATGCGATTTAACGCCTTTAAATACGTCGTCTAAAGTCTACAGAAATAAGCCAGCAACTATTCCAGCTTTGGAAGACAACATTTCCGAAGAAATTCGGGCTATTCCGGCCGAAATGCTAAATCCGAATGGACCACCTAAGACGCACGCGGTCAACATTTAAATGAAATTATCTTCAAAAATTCTAACGTTTCAAATAAAGAACCTGCAAATTTTACGTTTTTTTAAAAAATAGCTCTTAAAAAATACTCACATTCGCTTAAACGAGTTGTTTATTTCTCACATACGCCCGCATAACGGCTTTATACGGTCAAGTGCCGCCACAGACAGCTTACAAAATCGATAGCGCGAGCACTGACAAATTCATATGGACATGTCTGCGCCGGGGAGCATGGTCATGCATTTGAGTTTTTTTCATTAATTCTTTTCTTGGCAGACCAACTGCATATTTAATTGGTGAACGTGATTTGGAGAGAAAAAAAAAAAATTTTGTTGTTATTGAAATTCTGTAATTATAAAACAAAACCAATGGCTTAAAACTTTACTTATGTGTCATTGAAAATTTTAATAGTCACATCACATTAACTCCTTTGAATTAAATATAAGTAAAATTTTAATGAAAATCGTTCAAATTTTTGGAAATCATGGCCCCTAGGGCGATTTCCAGAAACACCTTTTTCAAGAGATGCTCTACAAATGGCACTGATTCGAGGAGCAGTTGTTGTCTTTAACTATTTAAAAAAACTATATAAATTATCACCTCAACATTGTGTTTTAAGTTTTAATGGAATTTTTTGTAGAATGGAAGTTTTCTGAAAAAGGTTTAATTTTTCAGAGATAACAGACCGACCCGAACGCTTTTAAATTACAGTGGATTGCACAAAAACTGTCTCATGAGAAGCTACTATCTTAAAAAATCGTGTCCGCCGCTTGTTTCATATTCTGCTTAGACCGTTACAGACCCTAACAATTTATCTTCAAAAACTTTCTTTTTACAATTTTCTTCTTTTCTTTCCATGTTGCAATTTAATAACCCTGCAACCCGTTGGGGACATACCGCACGTCTTGGCAACAGTGTTATGCAACAGAAGTGATGGTGACACAGTTTAGCCACACCACAGCTGGCTAATGAATGCACGAAATAATTCAATTTATGCGTAATAAACCACCAAAAATTTCACGGCGTGTTATTGCTGTGTGAGAGAACGAATGCGAAAATATTAAATAAAAAAGCAAAAAAAAACAAAAGCTGCTGTTGCTGTTGCGCGGTTAGGCGCATTCGTTTCTATGCGGCATTGCAGCAAAGCGCGATACTACGAACATAAATCATTGTGAGTTATGACAACCAAAAATCAAAAATTGTAAACGCGGTGCTGTTGTGCACACAAAATCTAATATATGTACATGCGTATATACTTAAAAAAACGTGTGTTCACTACATAACATGTGCTGAAGTGAATACAACGTTTTGTACTAAATTTACGTTTTTTTTAAACCCATGAGAAAATGTTATTTTCTGTTGGTCGGTTAGCTTTATATTTGTAAAAAATGTTAAATTAGATTTTTTTAATGTTTTAGGTACCATTTTACAAAAATAATTAATTCTTAAACATTTTAATCAGGAGCTTTCTTTAACAATATGTTCTGTTATACTATATATATTATCAAAAAATAGCGAAAAAACCACTCTTAAATTATCATTTCAATAGTCATTAATTATGCAATTTTCCACAACCCCACTTCCCGGTCGGTAAAACTTGAAAAACTTACTTTGCACAATCTCATGTGTATCATACGTATTCAAAAAAATTGTTTGAATTTATTTTTCAACTCTTACCCCCTCAAATGTTAGTGATTGACAAACAAAAAATCCTCCCTCAAGCCAGATGCTGTAGCTTAACCCTAAAGGGTGGCTATTTTTTTTAGGGTCCCATACATTTAACATAGGCATTTTCGTTGTTTCATTCAAACTAAACATTCAGCAACTAATTTTCGATTCTCAAAAATAACCAGCTTACTTAGTTGCTAAATATTTCAACTTCGGCCTTTTTAAATTTGCTCGGATTATATTTTCCTCAAAATGAAAAAAAAAAAAATCATTGTAAGTTCTCATAAAATGGTCACATCAATATTAACACATTATATTCAGCTTAATTTTTGTTTAAACAAAAACAATTGACCCAACACTACCCTAACCAACCAATATCTTAAACATATGCATTCCTTATCGCACTATGGGACTGATTTTATTCCTCCGCGACTGGACGCGGTAGAAGGCTTTTCTAGCAAACGGACGAACGGCTGTTCATTTGTCTACAAACACCTGGACAGTCAGGACAAACATTTCGGACGACGTGTTCTTGTGGTGGTGCAAGCACAAAATGCAGCGTTCGCTAGAGCACAGGTATGCGATTAAATTCTGTTGAAACTTGATACATCTGCGACAGGGACGTTTGATATGATCAATCAGGCTTATTACAAGTGACGAGACATGGAGTATGATCCTGAGACAAAGAGGCAATTTTCCGAATGGCACACGCGGGCTTCTTCTCGCTCAAAAAAGAGAAGAATAAGTAAATCTAAAGTGAAAACGATGATCATTGTCTTTTTTGACATCAAAGGCATCGTCCACCATGAGTTTGTTCCCCCTGAACAAACCGTCAACGCCAAGTTTTACGTGGAAGTCCTCAAGAGACTCAAACGAAACGTTCATCGGGTCTGACAAGACATCGCAGCCGATTGAAAGTTGCACCACGACAATGCCCTGCTCACACCGCCTTCCTTTGGAACAGCTACCTAACCAAGGCCGGCATCCGAACTCTCCCGCAACCGCCCTACAGCTCAATTGCGGCCCCCGGACTTTTTTTTGTTTTCTTACCTGAGACGATAGAGGCGATCCAAGCAGAATGCACCTCGGCTCTCAAGGCTATTCCACAGAATGTCTTCCGTGACGTCTTCAATGCTTGGAAATTGATCAAATCTTCATTAACAAAAACGAATCATTTTTTGTGGTGGAAATTGTTCATTCCATGCCACAAGCAAAATTAATAATAAAAATTAAATTTCCTCCTTGGACACACAGAAGCACACACAAATCCATTTATCTCGCCATTTAATTCACACCAAAGCACTTGAACGCTTTCCATTTCCACTTGTTGCTTAACGTTAAGACTCTTACGTCATGCAACAGCATCCAGTTGACAACCGCTGAAAATGCAACAAAACGAGAAATGAAATTGTTAAGCCAAAAACCGTTAGCCGGTTGACGACTTCATATGCAGTAACGCTTATTCCACATGAGCCAGCGAAAAGCCGAGCGAGGGCAACGAAAACAAGTGGAGAACAAACACTCCTCATAACATCCAATCAGTTACAGATGAAAAGTGAAAATCCAGCGCACGACAACCTGTTGATATCCATCCACTGCCGCGGCGTTTAATGTGTAAATATTTTCTAGGATTTGTGTGGTGGTCGCACTTGTTACGTGTTGGCTTGTTAGCTGCCTGGCTGGTCGTAAATCTCGCATTGCGTTGTGTAAACGCACAAATCAACAACGCGACGCTCGTGTCACACACGACACACAGTGGGCGGTGCTCCACTGGCCGCCTTGCATGTTGCAACAAATCACTGCCCCATTTCTGTAATTGAATTTATATTGATTTAATTACAATCCATAGCGGAAATTAGACGAGTTGTGTAAAGCAATCAAAGAAGGACCGCACGTAAAATGAGAAATATGATAAATTATATTGTTGGCGAACGCACTTTTAATCAATTATTTCGTAGGCAAAAACGGCTTTTAAATCTAGAGGTTTTTAATAAGGTTTAGAGTATGAAGGAAAATGTTTGAAATCTTAGTATAATATTTGTGTACTCAAATTCATTTATTTTATAGCTTGCAAATTCTTAATTTTTTATAGGACTTCTCTTTGAAGCTCTGCAATCGTTTTGCAGACATATAACTTTCGTTTTTCTTCAGTT
>NC_065919.1:77550987-77572858 GCF_024586455.1 Bactrocera neohumeralis | reverse complement strand
AGACCCCAAAAAGGGGTAATTTTAAATTTATTAATTTTAAAAAAAATTAAATTTTAAAACAAAATAAAAAAAATTTTTTTTTTTTGCGGGATTTTTTTAAAAAAATTCCAAAAATTTTTTCTTTTAGGGTTACAAACCAAATTTTATAAAGGGAATTTACAAAATTAAATAAAAAATAAACGCCCAAAAATTTTTTTTTTAAAATTTTTTATAAAAAATTTTGAAAAAAAATAAAAAATTTTTTTAAAAATTAAAAAAATTTAAATTTAGTCTTTTTTTGGAAACAAAGTTAAACTAAAAGGGGTTTTTAAAAATTCTTTTTTTTTTTTTGGGATTTTTTTTAATAAAGAAAATAAATAATTTTAAAAAATTTTAAAATTTTTAATGTTTAAAAAAAATATTAAACAGAATGCTTTAGCTGCAAAAAGTTAGCGGAAAATAGCTGCTTTCTTCCTATTTATTAGTGTACTGAACTGGAATTAATGGGCGAAAACAGTGGTTAAATAAAGGTGAAAACGTAAGACAAAGTAACAAAGAAAGGCATGCACGCGCTAGAAGTTGAAAGGAAATGATGCAAGAATGTGCCTAGAAACACAAGCAAAGTAGGACCATTCAATGACGCCATTACCAGCCGACATGGCTACAGCCCAATTTTGCAACTGTAAACTACTTTAATCTTTTATCTACTTTGCTGCAATGATATATAATTTTATATAGGCAGCAGGCGACGCGCCTTCTCGGCACCTTAGGGAGTTAAAAAGCAGTTCATCAAAGCTGCTGCCGACGCTAACGCATTTGCTTCCCGGAATGAAGTCATCAAAGGCATTGGAGACTTGCGCTTTTGTTGCGGCAGATAGAGCGACAGCGACAGGACAGGACAGAATTATAAATTATTATTGCAATTTATTTAAGCGAAAATTGCTGCAGATCCAAGTGCACATACTTACAAAGGTTTATGTTTGAAGGTACTAAAATAATGACAATGGACTGCCATTGAGGTAGTTGTAACTAAATAAAGATAAGGTCTGACTGGTATCTTAGGCAATGTTCTTTCTATAGAAAATCACTAGTTAGTTCATTAGTTCCATTGCATATTTGCTACTGATACTGATATGTTAAACATTTTGGGTTTAAGTAGACTTCCAATTGGTTCAAGATATGCTAAGGTCTTAAGGCTTTAACAATCCATCTTCTGAAATTCTCCCTTCGCTTCAGAGCAGGTGCTCTTAAAACCTCCAGAATTTTAATTTTTAGCAATCCCTACTGGGTAGTTAATGGTCATATAAAATAGGCAACCAAGTGACGGAGGCCAAGAAAAATTGCCCGAGGTGAAAAAATGTTCTAAGCACTACTCTTTTCACAACAGCTTTATTATTTTATTGCATGGAAAGAGCTTTCCGGAATTTAACTTGGAAAAAAGATAATAGGCAGCATTTTGGTTGATCATGAGTAATAGGTGAATACTAAAATAAAGTTGCACACAAAGTAAAAGACAGTAGAACTGACACAAGCGCTCTGGAGGCTAGCCTAAGTTCTTCACTGCCAATGCCACTGATGTGGCATTAATCATGCAGCAAAGTTTTGGCAAATGGGTTTTTAATTGCCCTGCCATTCGAAAGATAGCGGAATTTATAGACGCAAAAATGAGCTCATTCATCATTCAAAGTTGCGCTCGGACGAGTAGCACTTCAGCTGTCCAAGTTCTGTAAGTTATTTTAATATGCACTTTTGCTTGATGATTCTTTTATGGTTTATAAAAGGTAATTTAATTACCTGACACCTGGCATGAGGGTGATCACAAGTTCAACGGTAAGCTCGAGTTTAATCTTTCACGTTATTGAAAAACTGTCTAAGTCTGGTTAAATTCGAAAATAACGCCGACACTTGATTTAAGGGCTTGTAGGTAAGCACCTGCGAGCCGGCAGCTAAGCGACTTGGTGATTTTTTATTACTCGTATCTACCAGCAAAAGCAGCAACAAGACTATATCTATGCGACAACCACGGTCGCTCGTAATAAACACATCAAAATGTGCAAAGCAACGAATTGCCAATAGCCGTGGCTAGCAGACGGCTGCGGCTGCTTCCTTCTATCGGCTGCATATAGCTCACTGTCAATTTCGTTGCGACAATAATGGATGAAAATCAAACCATATAATTAAAGGCGTAAATCCATCATTATTATGGCGATCCTGGTTTGGCTGCTTCCAGAGCAAGGTAGCAATTGCATTCGGGGGGTCAGTATGGATTTGCGATTACAAGGTGAATTGTAATAAACTTTTTTATGTGTAGATATATTAGTATGTCTTTGTTCAATTTAATTTTTGAAGTCAATGTTTTACAGTTATTGTTGGTAAAGAATAGGAAAATGGTAAAACCTCTATAAAAATCTTTAAGACCTAAATTTCTCGCCTAGGGTAAATAATAAAGCCTGATGAATCTCTCATATAAATCAGTATGCTAAAAAATGTTGAAAAGCGATTAAGTCGACAGACTTAAGCTTTAGCCAAAAATAAGCAAAGCACATTTTTCGCTTGCAACATTCTCACATGCTTTTCAACACACAACGCCGCAGCTGGAAAGTGTTACTCTCAACAACATTGTCGCTTGCGCATGTTCTCCGCCCCCTTTGACTTCACATCAGCATTGTAAGCTGCATGCATTTGTGTGTTAAAATTTAGCTGTGCTCGCCGCTGCTCAGCAACTTGATTTATATTCTACATGACACCCGCTGCTCCAGCCATCAACATGGTATGACCAACGGCTGCTGGCTGTTTCCTAAATCAGCTTTCTCAAAAACTTCCTATTGCTCGGCAAAGACTACTTACTCACACACACCTTGATACAAAGCGCAATATATGTAGATAAGTATGTAACAAAATGTGCGACTATGTACTATACCTGCTTGCCTGCCGGCATGGACCTGGTAGCTACGGCCGGAGATGGTTTTCTTGCCACCTTTCTTAGTTAGCAGCCGCATTGTCAGCATACCTGCCGCATCGCATTTATTGCTATTTAAAATGCAAATTGAAGATCACAACTCTAATGTGGCACAATCAGTTAGAGTAACATATACTTGTACAAGTTCTACATGCAAAGTCACACACGTCACATGCGCCACCTGAACTGCCACATGCCACATTTGTGTTGGCTTGACTGAATTTTGCCACATATTGTCGACAGGCAACCGACGTTCTTCCGCTTCAGTACGCTTACATTTACATAGAAATGTTATTAACGTCATTAGCGTGGCATTTGTAACTCGCTGCTTGCCAAGTGGCTTATCACAGCCGCTGCCTCAGCGGGCAAAGAAGCGAGCTTCAGCTCATAGACAGCCTCTTATATGCGATCTCTTGTTTATAAATATGTGTATACGATCTATCTCCTTGGTAAAGAAAATTTAATTAAAGTTGCCACCTAACAGAATATGTGTGGCACTAAGCGCAAATTCCTAGTATATGAGTATGTGTTGACTGCAGTCAACTAAGCGTAGAGCGGGTGTTTATTTTGTGTTAAGCCGTTTTTTGGTAAGCAAATTTCATTTTTTTTAGCAGATTTGACAAACAAGTATAATTTATAGTAAGATTCATTAGTCACTGTAAATAGTGTTATTGCAAAGACCGAGAAAATGTATATGTCCAAGCTTGAGCTCATCAGGAACGTTAGCTACCTGGTTGAAGAGAAAACGTAAGCATTTAGGCCATGATTAGACTCAGAGTGTGGCCAAATAAATATTAGTTACACAAATACCATAAAAAGATTCATAAGCGCATCCCTAAGAGCTTAGCCAAGATTGCAACGCTCTACGCCATACTGGAATTCACGGGCAGCTTTGGCTAATAGGGGAGAAATTGTGTTTAACCACATGCCACTACGTGTGGCTAAACAGAAGCTCCAAGAACTTAATATGGATGTTGTTATGCTTCCATCTAAAAGTTCAGACCTCGCATAAAGTGGTTACTACTATTTGTTACTGTCTGTGGCGAATAATTTTACTGGTGAAAAATTCGCCTCAATAGCAGCTTATTAAAATCGACTAACCCATTTTTTTCACTAGGGATGAGGGTTTCTAGATGTACATTTGACTTAATCGAATCGTTCTAATAATGCCAAAGAACACTCAATTAAAAACAAAAAGAATGGATTTATTTTTACGAGATCTTATATATGCAAATATTTTCCCTTATCTTTTCTTGGAATCGATCTTTCATAACCTCCATAACTTTCATTTTGCTACGAACATAGTACATTTGTTGAGAACTAATTCAATACTGGTTTAGATATAACTCAATGATTGGCTGCTTGCAATAGCAACAATCAGCCCTATAAGCGAAAATTGTTTTGCAATATCGTGATATTTCTACTGAAAAAGAAAACAAAATAGCATTTTTTCATGTTAGATGTTCGCTACATTGCTGTTAGAATTATTGTGTTTGAAATCTTAACCAAAATTATTTTGAATAAAAAATTGAAAACGGTTCTTAAAATATTTTTTGGAAGGATTAGGAAATGAGAGCTCTCTCACTATCATATGGTTGATGTTTTTGAAGTAGAAAAGCGCACTAGGAGTAAAAACTAACAAATTGGGAATTATTGTGAATAAATGATCGAAAATGAAAAACTTGAAGGTATACCGAATCGACGCTTTTTTTCCAAAGCTCTGCAACGTTGGCCAAGAAAACTGCTATTTGCAGTAGAGTTGATTCTTCTGCTTTAAATAGTAGATATACAGTATCTTTTAAACAGCTTGGGGTTTCAAGAAAAAGTAGTATATTAAAGGTCTATATACTGATATGGAGGCTGAAAGAATCGAGGAGCTGTTTTTGTGTTACTTGGAAAAATTAGAAGAAGCCGATTCAACACAAATGATATGTAAAAACAATAATAATTCAGAGATACTCCCAATTGTGAGCCGTTGTCTATACACAAATATTTATATGGGTAGTAGTAGTGCCATTTTAATTACACTTCATTAGTCAAACACTGATAACTACCTAATGAAAGAGAAAAAAATGCTTGCACAAAACCATTCTTGCATTTGGCAAGCCCAATGAATGGTACAGCGTTCACGTTGTCAAAAGGTCTTCGAAACTAAAATTCATACAACATTTATCAACCAACTGCAGGCATAGTCGCTGGGCTTAGTCGCTAGGCTTAGTCATGGGATTTTCAGCAATTACCAAATATTTAAAAACTATAAACGGACTATGTAACATAAGGAAAAACAACAAACTTATCGCTGATTAGTTTCAGCTGGAAAAAATATTGCAACTGATAGTTGTTATCTCCGTGTAATATAAGTAAAAATATATGTAATAAGGAAACCAAATATGTATAAGTCGATTTCTTAATATCATTTATGTAGTTTTCTTAATATTTATATATAAGTACTTAATACATATATTAATGCGTTTTTTTAAGGTAACGAATTAGAAAAATTAAAAATAAATTTATTTCTATTTCTCACAAATTTAAATTGACCTTTGTCGAAGAATATATATTTTAACTATTTGAAATTAGTGAAAATGTTTAGGTATTGGCTGTTAGGCTTAATAAAAGAGAACTAAAAGTGCAGAAGTCTTAAGCGCCAAGGGAATCAAAAAAGTTTTAAGTTAATTTATGAGAAGAAATTTTGAAGGATATCTTCAAATAAAAACACTGGAAAATATTGAATACCTCTTTTATAATAGAATACCAACAACATTTTTAGCAACATTTTTAATCAGTGCCTAATGAACCATAGCCCAAGTAGTTTATATTTTTAAATAAAATTGCTTGCTTTACACAATTATTCAAAGCACATTCTACCAATTCCAGTTCTGAGCTTCCCGCTATTGATTTTCAAGCGAAAAAAGCAGCAGCAAAAATCGAACATTACCGTTAAAAAAACACAGAGTACCAAAAGGACAGCACTTAAAATAAAACTACAAGATTTAGAGCGCCAAGAATTCGGAAAAAGGGCGTTGCACTACAACCGCAACAAGCCGCTTACTGTGAGCCATTTGCTAAACCATTAAAACACATTTACAGGCAAATGTCGCGAGGTGGCGGCGTCATAAAAGAAGTCGAGAGACTAAGTAAATTGAGCTTAGCTAAAAGTGTCCAAAGGGAATGTAGGCGAGGCAACTAATTCCAGAAAGACTCTTCACAAGCGAGCTAAACCGATTCAACAAACCGCAAAAGCAAAACCGAAACGCGGTACTATCTAGCTTTGTATATTTGTGTTAATTTAAGCCGGCACGTAGTGCAACAAGGCTGCATAAGTATGAAAATTGGCTCGTAAATACCGGCAAGAAATTTGTTAACTTAGCGAAGCACAAGTGGCGCTGGCGTCGTAACACAGACGCCCCGTTGTGTATTAATTAGAAAACCCTGCCACAAGCGACTCGTAGCGCAGCAGAAAGATGAACTTCGTTTGCCTTTGGTTGCCTACCGCGACACGCGAGCAACAAATTGTTATAGCAACTATTGAAGCGGAGAAATTAAATCAAGGCCCTTGCAATAAATTGCCGCCATTATCCATACCTACACACATTGATATATTGAAGAAATTAGAATACAGGCAGCTCGAAATACACAGGCTTATACTTATTTGTAGATAAGAGACCTTACGCTGATATTTTAATGTCGAGGAAGTCGAGAGAAGCAATTAAAAGGCTTTTGATGGTCATCACTGGACAATTGCATCTTACAAATCTTCCAATTTAACGATGCGATTGGAGATACATATATTATTGCTTTGCAATCGACAGTTGGGCAGGAATATATTGATGGGCGTAGATTAAAGTAAGTATGTGCCAATCAGTTATGCGACTTTTAGTAGGTTTGATACTCGTATTGCAATCGCTACTTCCGTTTGTAACTGAAAACTAAAGACTTAAGAAGCGAACTTGATGAATGTTTGCTGGTTATTATTGATGGTATCAGCTAAGAGATCAGAGGTAGAATTTTTTTCGTTCTACGGACCTACCTATAAAAATGCTTAACAGTTGTCTGTAAAATTTTTAGAAATATTACTTGTTAGGCTTGTGGCTAACTTGTCTTATAGATTTTAAAACACTCGCTAGATGTAGCTAGACACTAGATAAATGCAATTTTCTCAAAAGTCTTCCTAAAGTTAAAAAAATTTGTTTAATTCAGTTCCAAAGGGTTTATCTTGTTTTTCATTCATAATTTATGAAGAATATTTCAATATCAAGCAATTATAACCTCGGGTAAGCAAATAAAATTTAATTTGACCTATTAAATCGCCGAAGTACGCAAAAAAGTTTTATTAAAGTCATAACATCTAGGCCATGTAGTTCCCTTCGGTACTAGTTATTGGTATTTTTATCCATTTCGGAGCCTTGTTTCTTGTAAGGAACTCTTGTTACTCATAGACTTTGGCTTCAAACGCCATAGTTATTGCCTTAAAAAATAAATTTTTTAAAATCCTTTTAAATGTATGTCGAACACAAGATTAGAGCAACTTTACAGCTCTATCTCCTTCTTAAAAATTCTCTATAAATACATATTTTTTTAATAAATTATACTCGAGTGTAGGACGGTCCCTTTAACAAATTCGTATCTCTCTACATATAATCGATATCCACTATCTACAATTATTTTTTCGTTTAAAGTAATCTCAAAACACCACTGCGGCGCAAGCGCATTTTCGCTGATCAACGATCAGTTAAGGCAAATTGAAAATTAATTGGATAAACTGGGTTGATGTTAGCAAGTATCATCCTTGTACATTGAATGCCATGGACATGATTATTAACCAGACAGCGGCATCATTAGTTTCCTTCGCTTGTGCATTTGGGTTGAATAGAAAATTGTTGTGGCTGAAGGCAGACAGTGTATCAGAGTATAAACAGAAAAACAATAAACAAATTTCCTTGGACACGGAATGTGAAAAGAGCTTTTTTTCTCGCAGCAAACTGGCGTATACCACTTCGAAGCTTCGATTCTACTAATCACGAAACACAATGACGTAGTTTTACCACCGCTTTCATGTCTACTTTCTTCATTTTAATTTTGTGTTTTATTATGGAATTCAAAGGCGTTCAGATTGATAATTTTCAAAACTTCGTTGCATAACAAGTAATTCAACTAAATGTTATGAATTGGAAATAGGGAAACCTCAATTATCGCGTCAAATATTAACAAGAAATTCAACTTACGCTTACTTTATGGCATTCTCTCAAAATTATAACAGCGATTAATAAGAAGTGCCACTCAATCGGCAATGCATTTTTAGGCATCCATATGTATGTGTGATTACAAGTTTGTAGTGATTTTGACGAGTTGGCGGAGCTGGTACCGCCGTTACAAAAATTAACGCGCATTACTAGCGAATACGCGTCACAATCTGCACTTCACAGCAACCTATCGCAAGCACATACACACAATAACTAACTATTTATATGGATGCGTTCATGTTTTATTTTTAATATATTGGAGACTTGGATTCGTAGAAAGACAGCGACGTCAAAGTGTCAGCTGCTTGACGTTTACCATAAATTCAATATTTTTTTTTCAAAAACAACAAACAAAATTTAATGTGACTGAGGAAACCCCGTGTTTTCGAGGAGAAATATAAATGAAAACAGATGAATTGTCGTTAATGATAAAAACAAATATAATAAAATAGTCATTGTAAAAAGCAAAACTGATGCTTGTAACCCTTGGCAAAGAACATACATAATAAATGATAAATACACAAAAAGTCTCATATTAGAACAATATACCGATATATGAGGGTGAAAAGTGATATATTCAAACATGAGTTTGATATTCCTCATAGTTAATAATATTGTGTCAACCTTTCTAACCACTTTAGCACTAAAACAGATAATCATCAAGAATAGAGAGCTGGCATTTATATATCTTACAGATTACAGAAAATTTCAATGTGAGCCCAACCAAAGACACTGAGATTCTACTTTTCGGATTATGAGGTCTTGAAAAGACTTAAACCAATTTTTCTCATTTTTAAACTGTAAGAAATGGAAAATGAGGAAACTTCGTACTTAGCGCTTACGCCAGCGATTTCATCTAAACTTGTAAATTTGCTTTAACATCTTTAGGAATACATTTACATTTGTCATTTACTCTACGTAAACTTAAGCACAGATTTTTTAAAAAGGTAGGCGTGGTTACAGACCAATATTCTCAATGGCTATCTGAAGTCTGAAGCAGTTTGCGACTTGTATTCATTAAAACTTTTAGAGAGAAAAGCCATGCTCGTTTTTAAAAAAATGTCAAGCAACATTTGCACTATCCATCTATGATCCTCTATAATAAGATTTGTAGAAGGTAATTATAAAGAAATAAATTAATTAAATTTTCCTCCGTCAAGTGAATAGTTTTAGAACCACCTTTGTGAAAAGGTATTTACCTAGGAAAAAGCAAATAAAGTTACAAAAATAATACACAGTGTGATTGACGAAACGACTATCTTTGTTGTAACAACAAACAATCGCTGTTGCCGTGTGTCACCGGTGGCACTGTAAATGGTAGTGCTGCAGCAACTGCAATAAAGTAGTAGAGGCTGCCATTGACGTTGATGGGTGATTGCAAAGTAATGGGTTTTCTGTTAGCTCTAACTGTTTGATACACTCGAGCCACAGCGTGTAGTGTGCAGCTCACTCATACAATACGGCACATCAACTCGACAGTGTTTCGTGCAACCTCATTTAACTGCAATCATCAATCAAGCAATCAAAATTTCTTACAGGTTTAGATTCTTGAAGTTTTTAAATTTTTTGGGACACATATTGCGCATGCATGTCGCAGTTCCTTTGATTTGCGGGTTTGCTTCTGCTTGTGCAAAAAAGCCGAAAGTGTCAAGTTAGAAAATGCTTGCTTACAAAAAGCGAACACCAGTAACAACAACAAAGCAAACAACCGTGAAGTCACCAAAAACAGTTAAATTATGCTAAACAGCATTGCCATCGTCGTGCCAAATCAATTGTCTGTAAGAAGGGAAAACAAAAGACAGAAACTAAGTTCTATCCTTAAGTTGTCAAATTATCGTACTTTGTACTGCCACAGCAATTTTAAATATACATAAGCACTTAATAATATTTTCGAGTGGGTTTAAAGTATTGTAGACAGTTTCAAGTGATGTTATAAATTAGTTATAATAATAAAAAATTTCAGTTTTTATGTTGTTATAGCGTGAATCATTGAGAAATTAAATGCCAAATTTTGAAATCTTTAATATTATCAACTATTTGAGTTCTTTACCATAATTAATTAGCAAAATAAATGCCTTAGAACGCTTATTGGGAACACATATGCAAACATTAGCTATTACCTTCATTGTTCCCATATTTATATACCCACCCATAAAGTACAATACATCCAGGCAGTCTTCTACGAAATGGTCGCATACGCATATACGTATGTGTATCCGAGTACATGAATACATAAAACTTTGTGAGCATGTGGCTCGAAAGAATAGACATTCTTGCTTGCATGTGAGTGCTTTGTTTGTACTTTTAGAGTTTATCAAATGTAATTGCGTGTCTATCAGCAACAACACGCAACCTGATTTCAGGTATTATATAGCACTAACCACCACCTCCACCAGCACCAGTACAATCACCTTAAGAACCTCCACCGACTAAACAATGGACCAACTGGTTTTTGCTGCTGTCAAGTCCATATCTGTGCGAAATGCAAAGCGAGTGGTGCAATTCAATCCGCTCTCCCATTACCCAAGACGCTGGTAGTATGTCTATCGCAAGAACTTTTTTATGTTACTGCTCAACATGAGAATTTCATTTTGCTACAGAAAAACCAGCCAACACAACCTACGCAATCGGCTGGGTGCTGCATTGCATGTTGCATATTATGGGCGTTAGACCTGCACTCACTCACTCAGCGGCGCACTCATGTTGGCTGAATTCTGAGAACTAATGTGATTTTCAAGCTCATACATATTTAACCAATTAAATGCAGGTTAAATGTTTCGTTTTCAAAATTCTAAGGAATGTGGCTAATCAACACAGATTGAATTTAAATAGAAATTTTATAGTAAGGGATGTGAAAAAATCCTAATTTTACTCCAGTAATCGTTTGAAAAGTTCTTGAAAATTGTGTGAAATACTCTTAAAAAAATGAAAAACTCTTCAAAAAGTGTTAATTTTTTGTTGCTTTTAAACATGATACAATGTGTCAAAAATGCTCCAAAAAAAAATTTTAATTTGAGTGATGTCGTTTAAGTTTTCCATCATTAACGTCTGTGGTATGTTATGGCCTATATCAATAAACACTTTTAACTTGAAACATACAAGGCCAGAGTGGCACTCTAAAAATAAAATTGTTTAATTAAAAGCCGCTCCAGTACTCGCATTTCTAGTCCCTTATGAGTTTAGTAGCAACTTTTGTATCGTCAGTCTGAGCGACAACTGAAAGCCAGTCTTTTAAGCTGCTTGCCTCATTTCTTCAGAAATGAAACTCACTTTATCATCCGCAGAAGTGTACCAAACGATAATATAATAAATGAAATTAAATTCAAATTGGTATTTTCTTGCCTCTTGTGGTTCAATACTATCACTGAACATAGAAACAAAAAAAAATTGAGAATATAAATTTTTCCCGACTCCGATTCCTTTCCACAGCACTTTGGAGAAAGGTGGAACGTATTTTCTTTACGACAATCAATTAATGATAGAAGGAGGCCACTTAGGTTGCCAATTTGGTGAAAGGAATACTAAATTTGCTATACTCAACTAAGTTCTAATAGCCACAATGTCTATGTGGCACAAATCTCATTCGGCTTAAGTACCTTCGTGCCCGCTTGAATTCATTACAATATTGCTACAAACTTTTCTAGTCTCTAGAACATTTAAAATACCTTTCGCTATTTTGTCGTTGAACCCAATTTCTCTAATTAATTATCGTTTAAGTGCATTGGCGACAGCTAAGGAACAGCGTTAATGGTTTAAAGGTTCATAGTTTCGGAAGTGGTTTCGAGATTCAAGCAACATACAAACGCTTGGAAAGAAAGTTCTTTTTATTTTGTGTATATAAATGGGTTGTAAATCTTTCGTGTTTATTTTATACGTTCTTTTACGAGTGAACCTCTGGTATTATTTAACGTTGTTACAGATGTATTTGGTTTTTGTATAATATTATCGGTAGGACTTGGATAATTGGTACTCTAGAGCAGTTTTGGAAGTTTGCAAACAACAACAGTTTTGTAAACAAATGGATAAATTTGGATGATTGAAATGCAATTAAACTGTTGCTATTGTTAAAAAGGTAATTCAATTTGAATTTATTCTTGCCCAATAGCTAATGTTATGTACAAATTTGAAAGAAATATTAGACAAATTCTTCGGTTAATAGACCGGAGTAACACAAGACAAATTAACTATTGTCAAGTACATTCTAGTAGACAGTTACTATTAAAGTAAACAGCCCAATCAAGTTCCTAGACGGGTGTGGATATTGGAAAAGAAGGAGTCAATTTTAGTTGAGCGTTTTGTAATTTGAGACTTTTCCTTCCAGTTAGTTTGAGCGACACGTGAATTAGATGGAAAGCAAAATGGAAATTTTGGTTTTAATGAATGAGAATAAGGAAAATTTAGAAAAATGGGAAGATTTATAAAAAGCAAATGTATATTTAAATGTAATTTGCCATGGTATGTCATAAGTAAATTGTAGATTCGTTTCTTAAGTCTTTCTGATTTGCAACCAAATTAAGGCGGTCATTACTTCCTTTATAAGTTTTTTTGACTATTTTCAATTCATTTATTTAAGTTTTTTAAGCTTTTCCTTTCATGAAAACAAATGTTAATGTTGTCAAACTTATGCCACATCGTTCGCTTAGGTTCTAATTAAATGCGCTAAATAGCGGTGCTGTGTTTTTTTCTTGGAATTTGTTTGGTTTTCGTTTTGATTTTTTGAGTAGGGTTTAATGGCGCTGAGTTTCTAGGAAGCAACCTTATTCGATGACTCAATTAGTGTCGATTCAAATATTGTGAAGGCTTTATGAATTTCAGTACAATAAAACATTCAATCAAACTGATTGGGGTCGAAAACAGACAGTCGGGACAATACCAAAAATGAAATATTTTGTGAATCAGGAACAATTAAAAAAGTGCCTTTTAGCTTCAGTTAAAATTATTTTAAGTTCTGTAAGATACTTCTGTATTTGTTTTAACCGTAAAAGATAACGATAATCTATAAATGAGTGGTGGTTGCAGATCTTTTGGGTATAAAGGCGAATTTAATGGAACCAGCTGACAGGAATTTAGCAGCTTAGTGAGGATATTAAATTAAGGGGCAAGTGAATTTTTCAAATATGAAAATGATATGATCTGTTAAAAAATATATTTTTTATATTAAATATAATATATTTTTGGATTGACATTCATTAAATTGAGTTAGTCAAATAAGTTATAATGGTAAAATGTTTAAATGTAGATTTTAAAATTGAGAATTTTGCTTACTTAATTGTTTTCTCACATGTTTTCAACACCGGGAACTTCATTCGTTTAAACCCACTAGATGGCGCCGAACTTGAGTTCGACCGTTCAGTTTGTGTGGCAGCTACATGATATAGTGGTCTGATCTCACCTGTTCCAACTATGAGGCGAGAAAAGAACGTGCATGAAAGTTCTGCTTGATACCTTAAACACTGAGGAAATCGACTCAACTCGTCACAGTGATCATTTATATACACTTTTTATGATATCTCCGACATTTCTGTCTGGGTGTCACAAACTTTGTGGCAACCTTAGCATACTCTGTTCAGGTTATAATAAAATAATCGAAATGCTAACCTGACAGACTTACTTTGTAATCAGTAACATTTAAAATACACAAAAAACATTTTTTTCATTAAACTATAAACATAAAAATGTGCTTTAAACGACATTAAAAACAAATAAAATCTGCATTACCAGTAAGATGATAACCAAGTTGAGGTCACTGCCCGAAGGAACCATGAATACATGAACACATACAAATATAGCAACGGCGACTTTATATAATCAAATGTATTAAAGAGTTTATGAGTACGTAAATAGGAAAGTATGTATATTTACTTCTTTGAAATAAATACATTAATGAATAAGAGGGAATGGTGTAGGAATCAACATAAAATATTTGAAGCGCTTAAAAGCGCCCTTAAATATTCGTATATGTACATATACATTTATATTGTGTAATCTCCTAAACCTCTCACATTACGTGTCGTCTCATTATTAATCACGAATCCCGTTTTATTTTTTGTTTCCAGCTTCGCCCGTTTTTATAGTTTTCCATCTCCGATTCAACTAATGATTGTTCTGCGCCGGCGGAGTTGATAGAATATCCCATACTAAAGACATGCGAAAATATTCTCAGCATTTACGGGCTTCGAGTGTATGACAAAGAATATGTTCATATTGGGTGAAAGTAATAATATTTCCTTTTGTTTTCTCTTATTTTGTGTGCAGTTGCGGTACAGTTGAATCATTCGGAAAGCTTAGGTGGCAACATAAGAGCCATGATAAATGATTGATAGTTGTGGATCCCGTTTCTTGCAACTGATAGTATTTATACTGGGTTTAGAATTATTTTGCTGATTCAATAAATGTATGCTTTACACACATACATTTATGTGAGATTATATTGTTATTAAATCAATTTAAAGTTAAGTTTTTCATTAGGAGATGGGATCTCAGACGAAATTTTTACATGTTAATTAAACACAAAAAATGTGTACACATGAAAGTTAAAAAAACTCTCTGTTTTTGAAAGAAGTTTAATTTTTAACACCGAATTGATCAGATAGATCGAGTTCAAGATCAAAATAAATGTCTTTAATTCTTTCTAAGCTGAATTCTCAATATATACTGATCTCACCTCTTGAACAGTAGTATAAAATTTTCAATACTCAATTTCAAATTTTTTACATATAAAATTCAATTTACATACGTACTAATGATGTACATATGTAAATAGATACGTCGACATGTTTTCCTATAAAAATTGCAGGTAAATTGACCAATAGAAAATCATTCGAAAACAAATTTCAACACCATAGAGCCAAATGAGAAATTAATCATACCGACAAGCAATTGCCATAACTACAAGAAACCTGAGTGAGCAGTGAAATAGGAGGAAAACTTGTAAAAAAACTAAAATAAAAACCGAAAGTGCAACAATTTATCTTTAAATATAGACAGCGAACATTTGCGAAAATAATTAAAACATTGGGCGCTTTGGGTACGCAGCCCAAACCAGTGGCAGGCGGTCAGAGCAAGATGCAAATGCACAGATTTATGCGAATTTGCACAAGTGTGATACATATAAAAGTCTGCATGTTAGGGTGGTCCTGATAAAATGAAATCTGAAATGTGTGCCTTCCATGATTTCGAAAATAAAGTATTTTACTGCTTAAGAAAGAATTAAAGGGGCATCGAGTCGAGAATCAAAATTCAAATAAAAATTAAGTCTAAAATTTTCTTCTTAGTGTTTTTCTCTTGGAATTCCCAAAGTTCACTATATAGTAGTAGCCGATTTTGTAAAGTTTACCACCAAAAGGAAACCGGTTTGGATATTTACTATTCTGTTGCGATACTGCTATTAATAAGAACATATAATTCTGTAGGATATTTCGCATTATAGCAGAAAAGCAGAATTATTCCTCCTAGTTTTAAGGGCCACCCTAATGCATATTCTTAAGCAGATACCTAACTAATTGAACAGCTCTACCAATAAAACATAAATACTGGCTCATAAAGTAATATAAATGAATATGTCAATTTGACTCAACAACAACAATATAAAGTAGCAAAACTTTTCGAATTGCAGTCGCAAACCTGTTGAAGGTGGTAACCAAAGTAAGAAATCCGCAGATTATAAAATCTCAAATAACAACAACAACAAATCAGAAAACATACAAGTAACAAACAGTCAAACCAAACCTATTGATCAGAGATACATGGAAATACAGAGACATAAGTACCCGTATCAAATGAATTTACACCAGTGTTGGAAAGTGATATATACAGCCTTGGCGTAATACGAACTCTAGAATTGTTCACCATTAAATATACTTTTTTAAAACTTTCAATATTTTCTGAATTTATATTTTCAAATTTAGTCAGATGAAGATAATACAGGAAATGCTTCTATACTAGGAAAAGGAAATTTATGTCCCTATATGTGTTATATTATTCATTACGATTCTGAAAGTCTTCAGTTCCAAACATAATAATATTTTTCTTCACTTTTCAACACTGCCTTACCATATAATTATTTACAAATGGTCGCAAGCGACGAACACACGAAATATTAATGCACCTGCAACAACGATCGCGCTGCCAAAATTTGTTGTTATTGTGGAGTGGCATGACGCTGAATATTGCCGGCATAGAGCAATGTGGGCAGCCTACCACTGTGATTGCTGTTACCGCCGCGGCTGTCAATACACATGTTGCATTCGAATTTGCATTTGCGCCAATCAAGTTTTGCACCTAGACATTAGCGCTGTTGTTGTTGCTGCTGTTGTATTGTTTCCCATTTTTTCCCGCTCTTTTGACATTTTTCTTCAAGGTAAGGTAAGGTTTGCAATTTTATCATCGAAAGATATACGACCCACAACGAGTCGAAAATATTAAAATTTACTGCTAAAATTCGGAGTCAACGACCTCAACTTTAAGAGCCGCGCGTCCAATTTATGGCCGTCATAATTGTCTTGTCAGATCAACAATTGAGCGTCTAGTGGAAAAATTGAAATCTACAGGCACAGTACAAAATGTTTTTGTGCCAGTGAGACAAAGAAGTGTCTATAGTGTCGAGAATATAGCTGCCGCTAGCGCGTCAATTGAGGAAGATTCGAATCAGTCTATTATAAACAGTTCTCAAGAATTGGGCATCCCTGTGACGTCATTGTGGCGAATTTTGCAAAAAGATCTTGGCCTTCATAGTTACAAGATCAAATTGACGTAAGAACTGAAGCCGCTTGACCACCAGAATCGTCGTTTGTTCATGAATTGGCTGAGCAAGAACTTGAAAATAATTCGGATTTTCATGATGATCATTCGGATGAGGCTGATATGCGTTACTGGTCAGGCAACAATTCACACGTACCTTCTAGCTAACGAACGAGCGGGTGGTCAGTTGTCTCCGAGCACCTGGAGAGTCAGGACAAACATTTTCGCGCAACGTGTTTCTGCGAGTGGTGCAAACCGAAAATGAAGCGTTCGTTAGAGCAGAGGTACGCGATTAAATTCTGTGTGCAACTCGGTAAAACTGCGACAGAGACGTTTGATATGTAAAAAGTGGTGTGTTTCGTTGGCATCAGGACATTGATGAATTTGTTCCTCCTGGACAAACCGTCAACGCCAAGTTTCACGTGGAAGTCGCCAAGAGACTCAAACGAAGGGTCGATCGGGTCCGAGAAGAGATTGCAGTTGTCCCGGGCCCCCACCGCCTTTCTTGTGAACCGCTACCTAACCAAGGTCGACATCCCAACACTTTAGTAGCCGCCCTACAGCTCAGAGGTCTTCTCGGACCTTTTTTGTTTCCTTATCTGAAAAAGCCGATGAAAGGCAAGCATCTTGAGAGGACAGATTCAATAAATTATTTTAAATCGACTCATTCCTATTACTTTCCGGACAAACCCTGTAAACAACGAACTCATTTCAGTTAGGAGCAGAAATTATTAAATGTTTCACAAAAAAGTCAACAATTACATCAAACTCGTGCTAATACTGATTACCACCCTCACAACTCAAATCATTGCCACAAGCTGTTCGCCATGCGCCTTCCGACTGGGCAATAACCGTGTTGCGGCCAAAGCGCCAATCAGCTGTAACAACACTTGTGCTGTTGCAGTTATAATATACCGTAAAGTTCATGACTAGGTAAGCTGAATACAAAATACTTTCTATTGCAGATTGTGTTTTATTTTCATGCCTGCCAAAATCAAATTCAACTTACTCATGGGTGTAACAAATCACCGGTGTTGAAAAAAGTGCGCAGTCTGGCAGCCTACAATCGCGTTTTCTTGAATTTTCTCTAACAACGGCGCCCATATATTTGCAGCGAGGATAAATTTTGCGGATTTTATCTCGATTTGTTGTTGTTTTTGTGGCATTATTATTGTATATAAGTGTGCTTTGGTTGTTATATCTGGCCTTAGGTCATAATTTGAATTTTGCTATTGAAATTTAGTCCGAAACTAGAGCAAAACTTGCGATTGCCTATCGTTCCGGTGATATAAATTGCAATTATCTCTGTACTACGCTACGCTGAATAGCGGTGAATAGCGGCTGATAGCTGTGAATAAAATTTTAGTGCCGGCAGTTGCGCATGGCAAGTAGAGTATAAGCTAAGTTGCCACAAATATTGGCGTGATGCTTAAACACTTGATTGATTGACAAAGTGCACCAAAATTGAATTTTATATGCGGTAATAAGTTTTCAAACTAAGTTATCATTAACTTTTAATACTGAAATGTGTTAATTTAAGCGCATTTTATCTTGAAATTAATTTATTACTAAGATTCGAGTTAACGTTCACCTTTTCCGGATGCTAATTTTTCTGTTGAATTTAATTATTGCAGCATTTTACGATTAGAAATTAGATTGAGCCTAATGTAACGAATATTGCCAAGAGTCTTTTCAAAAACTAAGTAAATAACGGTTTGAAATATATTTATTAACTTCGTATATAAAGTCAGAAGGTAGTTTCAAGTTCTACATTTTTTTGCTCATCAAATTGGAGTTGCTTGTTTGGACTTTCTTCTTCAATTTGTCTTCTGACTAACATAACATTCAGAAATCTTCAAGATTTTAGATCTACTATCTTTTGTTTTAAAATAAGCAAATAGATGGAATATCCGCCATCCGGTCATACTCGATCGGCTTGAGGTTATATATTTAAGTGCTCTGCGCTGATCTCAATTTAAGATATGGCTCATTTGTCTTTATAACTATACATTAGAGATATTTTTTTAAAATTCAACTGTTTTTATTATCAAATTACTCTCTCACAACTTAAAACACGTGTAATTCATTGACATAAGTATTGTGACTGCTTTAGATAATGACAAATCCAAACAATTCATTATAATATGCAAGCAATTATAATAATTAATAAAAAACCCAGCATCGTCAGTGTTTTGCTGCTATGAAAATTGAATTTTTTGTTACCTAAACAAACACAAACTAATTCGCATCAATTAAAAACAGCAGCAAAGACAACATTGCCAAGCCGATTTATTGTCTCCGTCGCTTAATGAACCAGCGAACCGCTTGGATATAAGTAAATGAGCTACATTCTGCTAGAGCTAACTGGCGCGCGTTTGTCTAACAAAGCCAGTACATTCGCACAAAACAGAGTAAGTATTAAATACATAGACACGCGTTGTTTGAAATGAATGCGATAATTATGCGATTGCAATGATTAATTTGATTGACAAGTAAACTAGTTGTTGAAATCGTTTGGCGTTACTTCTTTTTTATTCCGAATTAAATTAATTAAAAGCAAATAAACAAGTAATGTAGTGTTATTCTTGAGAAATTTTCCAGCTGCGAAATTTACGTGAACTTATATAGGGTAGTATGTGGTGTGCGTTAGGTACGTTGAATTAATGATAGCTTCGGTTTGATTAGATGAGGTTTGTCAATTCGTTTAAGGTGTTACGCAGATATGTATTTCATCATCGATCGTGCAAAAGATGAAGAGTAGAGTAGAAAGTATATGAATGATATCACCTTCCTCCATAATATATAAGATAATTACAGTATGTTCAGAGGACCTCTTTTATTCCACTATAAGCCAACAGATTCTCGAAGCCTCACAAATTGTGGTTATTGACTATCACTTACTGAGTTTAAGAGTGAACAATAAATGTACCTTTCATTCTCTCCATAGAAACCGTTCATTGTACAATTACGGTCTTTTATTTAAAAAATATCTACCTTAGAAGGCTGTGGCTGAAATATACAATAGTATTTCTTTTACAATATTCAACCATCCAAATTTGTTAAAATTAGGGAACGAATTGTTGACTTTCATTATAAAGTTCTCAGGAATTTCAAGTTGTTTTGTGAACTTGTCGGTTATTTTTCAAAAATGATCCTTCCAAGACCCCACACGGAACAACAATTGTCCAATATCACGCTGCAACAATTCAATCCCATGTCATTGACTTTCTTTGCCATCCACGCAACTACAATTTGTGCAACACCAAGTGAAAACAAAAATCAAGTAAATTAGTTTCAACATTTCAGCAAAAACACTACCAAATGCCAACGATTTTCCAGATATTATAGTGCAATTTGTTATCATTTCATCGCCACCATAAGTCGGCACACTTCCAAAGCAGCGCCGAAAGTTTACAATCAAATCGCATTCAATTAAATTTAAGTGACCGAACTAAAAAATAAGAAATAAAATGTTGCACAGATACGTATACATAAATATCAAAATATCTGAGTATGTCTGTCTATCCATCGACCATTTCAGCGGGTGGGCAACGCTGTTTTCAATATAATTGGAAATAATTTATCTGCAAGGCTTTTAAAGGCGATTTCGACTTGATGGTGGGAGGTAAGCGCCCAAATGATGATTGCACAAGCGCTGGTATGCACCACTTAGACACACGGTACTTATACTACGTATACACCCACGAGTCGGCGTCGCCGTGCCAAAAAAGGATTTTTGTTACATTTTCGTTTTGAGCTTTTTAACTTTAGTTTTATTTCTCTTTTTTATCATAACATGCTGTCGCTTGGCGCTCTTGCAAGTATCTGATAGTTTTAGCCAAAAGCCACAGATTTGCGGCTGGGGTGTTGCTTTTTTGGCTACTGGCATGAAATGCAACAAAGTTTCTCTTTCGATGTCAGATAATTTGTAGCAAAACACTGCAAAGGGTAGTGATTTCACAGGGGTACCACACCCGATTGTACTGGTGGCTTGAGTAGTTTTATTCCTCGATTTTTAAACACGCTTCCGGCACGCAGTATTTTTTAGGAACATTTGGTAACTCGCATTTTATTGGTTATTGGAAAAATTATGCAGTGATTGTTTATGTTTATACTGTATATGTAGATAGAGTAAACAAGTATATGTAATAGAACCAGCAGCAACAAAACGGCTGTGCTGTGACATACAACAAACACACAAAAGAATCCGGAACTACAGATAAAAAGTTTAATTTATTTTCTTTTAGAGATCGACAGCTGTTGAGCTGCTTTGTGTATGGGAAAAAATATGAAGCAGAAAGTTAATCTCAATATGAAAGAAGAAAGCGAAAGAAAATCGATTATTGTATGATATTTATGAATTTTATGTAATATAATTTATACGGAACTCTGGTCACTCTTCTAAAAAATTATTATTCTTTGGATTTGAACTACGTAAAAGCAAGTTCGTTAATAATTTTTCATCAACTTTCATTATTACATCACGCCAAATCTAATTCGTTTAATATGCAATAATAAAGCTGTACCAAAGTTGTACTGCTGAACTTGAAAGACATCTTCCGCTACCCAACCACACTGCCGTTGCCTCGCTCTCCTGCACATTCAAGCGTCCGCTTATTATTACCTGCCAATTGGCGCAATGAATTACAGGCTGTATTATGAGTTGGCGGCTGATATGTACTTTATGTAATGCATTCATCATATGACAACAACAATTTCCTTTCCACATCCAACAACTCAATAGCAAAGAACCCTAGAAGTTACTGTGGCGATTTGCATTGCTTTGAAATATAAATTTAGCAGCAGCCAGAAATGCTCTTCACAACGCTTTTACAAGCCGCGCCACATACGAACACACTCATACACCTGCAATGTTGTCATGATTTATGTGCTTTTACAAATACATTAAATGTATGCAGAGAAAAAAGAGATTACATGCTTATATGTGTGT